>NC_090903.1:14323456-14563583 GCF_040956055.1 Brachionichthys hirsutus | reverse complement strand
ATGGGCCTGACAGCTGTCTGTCAGGCCCATTAAGCTGCACAGTCCACTGGCAAGCCCCCAGTAATTAGTGTTGGGTAAACTCATTTATGGTCCAAATGGGTCGGGCAGGGCCAGGACCAGTATGCACGGTGGGTGACCTCTGACCCCGCCGACACAGGATACAATAGGGTTATGGTCACACTCGCTATCTGGACCCTATTACTCTCCATTACTCAAATTACTCACCCTCACTGGCAGAGGCAGGGCAGGGGACACCGGCCGTACAATGAAAGGACCCCCCCCCCCCCCCCCCCCCGCTACCTCCCCTCCATCCCTCACCCCTTCTGAAGCAACAACTAGGCCTGATCTGGGGTCAGAGCTCGCACTGATATTATAGCTGCTAAGGTCAGAGCCTCTCTCTCGCCTGATGTGGGGCAAGTGTCCCCCCAAAATGTGCAAACACACGCACACACGCACACACACACACACACAGTGTAAAATCTGACCAAACGGAGCGGCCCTCCTCGGCCCAATCCGTGCCTCCCCTCATCATTAGCAGCATGCTGGGCCTCCGCTGCCGTTTGGGTAACCTCATAAGCTAGCTGCATTATCTAAGGGCCTGTGTGGGCAGGGTCACACAAACGCACGAGAGTCCACAGTGGGAAAACAGCCTCACGCACACACCCGGTGCTCGAGCCCCCCACTGGGAGTTGAGGTCAACAGTACCACCACAGTCAGGGGTGTCCGACCCACCGCGACCGTTCGGACCGCCTCCACTCTCTGGTCGCAGCTCGGTCCAGGACATTTGCCGCCCACACCTCTGGTGGTCCGACCAGATTTCCCTCAAATCACCAACACGACTAAGACTGATTCACAAATCCAGATTCAATCATGCTTCCCACATTTAAGATACATCATTAGCTGTATTTTACATTATTAGTGCTTTAATCATAATCATTTAAATAATCAACGGACATCAGGAGACGTGGCCTAATGTCATACGCAGATCAATCAGGAAGCAATCAAATAATGATCTTTCTGATCTTCTATGCCATTATTCCTGGAGCAGCATATAAAACAAAAACACAGCAATCATATAAATGCTTCATTTGAGCGGATTATCAGTGGATTATCTGCATTATAATCCAGTGTAGATGGGATCTTCATAGAAAGAGTCACCGAACTATTAACTGGTGTCAAAGTTCAGTTAAAAAGAGAAAAATGGAGGAAATAATCCTGTTGATTTATAGATTTAATCCCGTGTTGCGCTCCCAATCTCATTGTAATATAAAGATAAACCATTTACCGACCAAATAGACAAACGTTCCTAAACAACTCCTTTATAAAAGACACTTGTGATCCTGACTGACAAGTGACTTAAATTCTTGCCTTCAATAATGGCAGGTTTGTTGGAATTAGGGAATTCCAAACAAGTCTTCTATTTAGGGGACATAATACAAACACAAAAAGTAAGTCAGTATTTATCTCAGCCTCTGCCCCGAGGACCAATTACACATGAATGCCGGAGAACAGCCCACATCCCCGCTCTGGGAATGTGGAGGCATTTGGCTCTGGACTCCAGGGGCGGTTTAGCTTTGCCCCCCCCCCCTCTCAGAAAGAGGGTTGTTAATTTGTTGCGCTTGACCCCGGGCTTTGTGACCGACGTGTATCCAGTTTGTAAAAAGTGCTTTTATCTGCTTTCTAAATATGTCCAAGCTCAAAGGGTTATGATGCTTTTATATCGGTCAGGGAGGGAGACAATGGTGAAAGGGTGCAAGTTCTGACCCCTGCTGACACACACACACACACACACACACACACACACACTCTCTTATGGTCTCTCTTTCATTCCCTCGCTCCCCCCCCAGCCCTTTCTTATTCACTCATGTGCATGCCCAAACATATGCATCCCCATAACATGCACTTTCTCTTTCACCAATTCACACTAATTTGCATGCACACGCACACGCACGCACACGCACACGCACACACAAATAGACGCATGGTACAGCCGGACCCTGCTGTCCCCCTCCCGAGGTCCTTTTGGCTTCTGTTTGTGTCTCCTGTGTGCAGGGTCACCGCGACATTCCTCAGCCGGCCCCTCGGCTCTGTTCACCCAGCTGGAACAGCCCGGGACCCCAAGACCGGCCGTGCACACCAGACGCAACAAGCTAACGCTAGCTGGCTGAACCTGGAATTCTGCAAGGAACAAAAATAATCATCAATCATCTGATAAAGTCCCTGTAAATGGTGCAAAGTACAATAAAACACAATTTCCCGTGTACACCTGCACTGACCTGTGCAGGATAATTCTCACGCTAATCCAAGGTTAGGCTAAAATATTTTTTCCTTGATTTAATATTATATTAATTACATCTCAGAGTTCCAATGAATTAAATAATCTATTAATCTCCTCGTTTTGCTAATCTCCTGTATGCCCGCTGCCGTTCTCCAGACGAATGAACCCTTAACCTTACACCCTGAACTCTCTGACGGTGTGACTGATTAAGGGATTAATGAATACTAATTGATAGATACTTCATGAGGAGGTAACACACTTCACTGCGCGCGGAGCAACATCCCCACGAAGACCAGACAACACCAAAACGATTTGGAGGACTTGAAGCAGAAATGAAAACAGCATCAAGCCAAAACCAGTTAAAGTGACAATCCGCCATAATCTGGCGACGATTTCGGCCCAAGTCAGTGAAAGGCGGCCTCTGTGACAAGTGGTTGCACTTCGGGGTCAGCGAGGAGCGAGACTGACAAGTTTTAAATTGGGAAGCCCTAGAAGCAGAGCTTCAGCGATCACAGCGCTTTGTCCTGCTCGAAACGCGGTGGGAGTGACGCTCATTAGGATAATGTGCTGTATGAATAACACCACCAGCGGCAGCCGGCACACACTCCCACGATGCTCGGGCCTCGCCGCGCCGCGCCGGGATCAATACACGGCGACTTCGGCAACCGGGTTCAATGATTTTTGTTAATGATTCCAAAACCTCTCAATAGTATATGCTAAACTAAACAAGCTGAAAAGTCCTCGGGTTAGTAGCTGCCGCAGGGCTCCAGGCCTCGCTGAGAGGAGACGAAAACATTTTAATGCACAATTAGCTAAAACCTGTCAAAACTAAGTTGCTAATTCAAACTTATTTAAATCGTTTAATGAAACCTCCAAACCCTCCTCCGGCTCCAAAGTCACTAATGTGAGGAGAGCGATGCAATGTGAGGTACACTTTTATTTTAGTCTCATACTTTTATTATTTCATCATATAATTAGATTGTTGTAATGTAGCCAGTTAATAATGTGACAACGGCTACTTTCGGATCACAGAAATGCCAGAAACGCTTTGTTTTGAGTGAAACGCTGTATAAGACGAGCTCCAGACAAAGGACCCTACATTTATATGATCATGTATTTATATTATCATCATATCATCATCAATCTAACAACGCATTTAGCACTTTTAAACCCCGACCCAAACAGTTACTTTTGCACGTTTGTGTGTTTCCGTCATATCTAATGCACGGCTGACCGTGTCCTGAAAAGTGAATACATGAAAACACTCTTCCCTTGTAAACCTGAGAACACCTGTAGGAGGCCAGCATATAATGAGAGGGCTTTGTGTGCTTTATGTGTGTGTGTGTGTGTGTAGTGAGTTTGGGACATTTGCAAGGTGTCTCTCTCTGCATGAGAATGTAAGCCTGCAAAGTGCGTCTGCATAAAAAATATCTGGAATGCAAGGTGTGTGTGTGTGTGTGTGTGTGTGTGTGTGTGTGTGCGCGTGTGTGCGAGTGTGTAATGAGGGGTTCAGAGGGAGCTGTGATTATTCTCGCCTCCTGCAGTGTGGGTCCTCCGGCTCTGTGGGCCCCAGGGAAAGCGCCCCGTATTTAGCGTGTGGGAACGCACATTCGGCCCCCTTATTGCTGCATTGTTGCAGCCGCGCTCTTTTCTTCTCTTTTTTTAACTAATTGAATTCTTGACTCCTGAGCCACAGGGACGGCTCGGGAGAGACCAAAGAGAAAGACATGAATTTCAGGCTTTTTCTTGCGGTTGAGTGGGGGCAGAGCAGTGGGGGTGAAATTGGAGTGTGTGAGGTTGGTTGTTGGTGGCGGCGAAGGGGAGGGGAGGGGAGGGGGGGGGGGGGGGGGTAGCCGTCGGAGAGGGACGGCTCTGGCTGGCTGGGTGGCTGCTATGGCGTCACCCTGTACTTTGATACTGGAGGTCAAAGGTCGTCCTCCCCCCCCGGCGGCGCTGAGAAAGTGGCGAATTGGGGACGGTTTATTCAACAATAAATTTCTCCTTTTGGAAACTTTCAAAAGCGCTTTCGGCCTCTGCGACATCTTTGTAGTTGTGCTTGAGGAATTCTAGACAAAACAATTGTAATCCCCTCCCTGTTCTCACCTCTCTTCAGGGTAGCTTCTCCCTTCACTGGCTTCTGCCAGACCCCCTTCTCCACACTAGTGGTCAGTGTAGCGTGCCCCCCCCCCCCAGCTCCCACTGAGGATACCCACCTAATCTGGCAGGAATTCTGACAAACATTAATGGCTTTAAGATCAGCATGAGGCTCTGACAAATTAACAGGCTTATTGATTTCTGATTGTGAGACTCAATATTTACAAAGCCTTGATTCCAAGGACTGTATAAAACAAATCTAAACAGAACGCAGCCATTCGGGTCACACTTTTGACATGATGTTCCTGAACCCATCGGGTTCTATCCTTTGGTTTCACGATGAACCTCATCCTATCCTAGAATGATGGAGCCTTTCAAAGCCGTGACGCCGCCACCTGTTACCAGCTCAGCTGTTTACCTGTGGCTTGTTCCAAACAGGTGATTTTCCACAGGTTACACATCTTTACAAGGGAACACGAGGGAATTAAAACACATTTACCAAAAACAAGATATTTATCTAATCCTCACTCATCCCTCATGTTTTTTTTTTTTTGCAATACCTGGAATATTATACTACATGCTAGCTGCTATCTAAAACGCTAACAACGCCATGGAAGCGATCCAGAACAAAAGCTAATGAGCGACATCCCTCGTGTCCGCTGGACAAGCATGGCTCGTCAAAGAAACCCCGTCAGCCGTGACTCCGTGTGACCCGGGCGGTGCACGGAGCTGCTGGCCAGCCTCAACTTAAACCTGTTGGGTCTTGTTTGAATGAGAGCCAGTTCTGCAGGAAACACCTCCGCCAACTATTAACTAACCACCTGCCTCACTTCCAATTGGCTGGAGCTGCAGAATGCAGGCGTACAGTACAGGCAGCGAGAGACAGCGAGAACGAGAGGTAAGCAAAAGATGCACCACTCATTTAATAGAGAGGAAGAGGAGCTGCCAGAGAGGTAGATCTATCATATCTATATATGTAAGAGAGGAGGAGAGGTCAAGTGAGGAGGCAGCAGGACCGCTGAAAAAGAACCAAAACCCCAGATGGTTCTACAATGTGAAAAATAATGAAAAAACTCCTGTAAGTTTTGACAGGAGTTATTATTTCAGAATTACTTTCAGGAAAATCTGCATTTCTATTTCAATTCTTTAAAATTACAAACCGTTATTTTAGACGTAAAAAAAATAGGAAAGGTTGGTTAGAAAAATAGATTGGACTCAAAAACTGGGAATGTGTTTCCTGATAGTGGTTAGAGTGTCTCTGGGTTGTGGGAAAGGGATCCGTGGAAAACCATGAACTCCAGAGCTTTAAACAGACAAAAGAAGCAGGTAACAATAAGAGGAAAACACATCGGAGCCGATTCTACCTCCTACAGTGCCTCGTTTCAGTTCACCGACCCTGTCCAATATGAGCTCCATCAAAGACTGCCAGCATGCAATATGGTGTGGGAAAAAAGAAATATATATATGCAAGCACGGAAAGGAAAAAAGGTCAAGGTCTGAGGTTACTGATAGGATCCATATCTTGTCCAAGGCAAGGATGGGGGCGATCATCCTGTGCTAACCTTGGCATTTCACCGCAGCCATAATAATCCTTCTAAATAGACCCAGAGATGGTATCCAGTAGGGAAATAAAACAAGCGATGGAAACAGAGGTGGGAGGAGCGTCTGTGTGTGTGTGTGTGTGTGTGTGTGTGTGTGGTGGTTAGAGTACTGTTAAGGCTATAGATTATCTGCTCTAAACAAAGTGATTGGCTTTGCATACTCAATGAAAAACAACATGAAATGACTTGCATCAGCTGAAGTTTGCAGCGGCAGTGAAGGGTCTAAATGAATAACACGTAGTGGCCGTAACTTTCCATCTACTTAAACCCACACAAGTCCAGCCCAGTTCATGTGACAGCGTGTCATCGCTTGCGTGGTTCTGGCGGAACCTGCGTCCCGAGAAGCTCGCTTGCTGGCGTGAAGCAGCGCCGGCTGCATTTCACGCAGGCTGCTCTGCCCCTCTTCCTCCCGGTCTGTGGCGGGCGGCCTGCTGTGAAGGCAGCCACCATTCACCTTTAAGCAGTGTGCAAATCTGTCAAGGGGCGCATGCCACCAACAAATGCTACTGTTGAAGAGAAAGAGTTATGACGACTGTCTCGGGTCGTACATCTGGGAAGAGAATTAGCTCCCTGACGGGAAACCACACAGGCTGCAGGGGCCCCCGAGTTGAAGGCAAAGTTAAAAAAAAAAAAACATCTAAATAATAAGGGCATAGTTTGCACGTTATCATGTACAAATGGAATATTAGGATAGGTTTCAGCCTGCCCCCATCCAAATCTGGGCATGCAGGTCTTTCTGGTTGAGCTGGGGCTCTTAAGCAACCAGAATGGACGTGGTGTGTAACTTTTCCCACAACCCACTTTGGAGAGAATCGTCTTTAGTGTCCTCATCCCTTCATCCCGACAGAAGGGATGTGTAGGATCAGTAAAGTCATCTGGAATACAAGCGTGCAGATGCTGAAAACTTGTGTCGCGCGTCAAACTGTAGTTCTATCAACACGTGTCCTGCAGCTTGAACTACAACACGTATGTTAATGAGCAGCAAGTATCTTTCATCATCTTTCATCTCATTTCTGGAGTGTTTCCTTTGTCCCAGTTCTTTTTCTTGCGTAGAAATGCTTAATTTTAGTTTTTAAATGGGTTAAAACTTGATTATTCATTATAATAAATAAAAAAATGTTCAGCTTTTAATGTACTAAATTTATTTAACAAAAACGTACTTTTGTTTTAATGATTAAAAATGAAAGTATAAGCTTCGTCTCTTTTATATTCAGGACTGTTAGACTGCGACTTGGAATGTGGCTTTCGTGGGTTTATCATTGAGTTGACACCTGCTTTCCAGAAGAGTTTTTAATTAACCAGGCCACTGGTCAGCGAGAGGTAGGGAGAAGGTTTCCATTATGGGGGGGCGGCAGGCCGATGCATGGGCTGCTATTTCAGCCAGCAAATTGGAGAATTAATGGTGTGAATAATCTGCCTGTTCCTCTTAGATCTGAGCGACGCTCTGAGACCCGGACCAGCCCGACAAAGGTTCAGGACTGCCCCCCCCCCGTCGTTTCATCAGATCTTTATCTATTTGAAGAATCAAGTTACGACTCCGCTCAGGTGACGTTTTCCTCACGATTAAAATCAGGCATAGCATTTGAGGCCATTTAAAAATGTTTAGGGGCTAATAAGCGTAACCTGCTTCACTGAGATTTAATTCACATGGTAAAAATGAAATAAACAGACTAGATATTAAACTGCACTTGCTTTTTACGCGCCCTTCCTGAGATGTTTCCACTCTGCAGCCGGACTGACAGACCACCTGCCTCCCCGCCGGGCCGACAGGTGACACCGCCAGGACACCGTTACAGCGCTCTGCATCTGTCCACCTGCGCGCCATCAGCGCTGTGACTGAGTGTGTTATTAAGTGTCCGGCTGTAAATATGGCTGACAAATCAAAGGCGCTTCTAAATCACCACTACAAAGAATCCGTCTCTGCTCGATTCAGTCAGTACCGTCACGGATATTTTAACGTCTCACACCGGTTGCGCTGCGGGCTGAACCGGTGGTGGGAACCTTTGAAGCGCTATCAATCTGTGATTAAAATCACGCAATTAGTTTGACAGCTAATCAAGGAAACTTTTCAACAATAGTAAAATATCTTGTAATTGTTGGGAAACAATCCTGAAAATTGTGGAACCTGGTTCTTATCAAAAGAAGAATGTCACCTCTTGAAAAATGGAACCAAGACTATTCCAAACTAATCCTGTTCACACTGACAGAAACATCCAGACAAAGGTAATAAACTGTAAATAACACCCATCTAAAATACGGGAACTTAGTTTACATCGTAAGAAAGACAACGCTCAGAGAATGAGGGGCCAAACCAAACAACCAAAGTGCAGATGACGTAACTTCAATTGTGTTCAACAAGAGTTTTGCTTTCGGATAAAAAAAAAAATCATGTCAGGAAAATGTGAGTAACCGGCCAGAATGGCAAGCGAGGGAGGAAATATTCCCGTTAAGGAAGTTTAATTCCACAAATCGCACAGCGATTCCCTGTTGGGGCCGCAAAGCGGAATCCCCTGGTTAGGTTACAGTTCCCATCCCGTTGCTACGGTACGACATCACAGCTCCCATTACGCCTTCATCGTGTTCAAACAGGCAGAGCAAAGATGCCACGGACTCCTGGGAATCTTTGCCGATGCTTACCTCAGTGCGGGATTAAGAGCAACGGACCACACTCTGTCGTTCATGACAAGTGAGTCTCTGCGCCAGTTGGAAGCCAAAGTCCAAATCTGGAGAAACAGACGTCGCCATTAAGGAGTGTGACTCGTGCATACATGTCAAAGCTGTGGCTGCAGACGTGCGCTAACCCGAACGGTTCGGTCTCTGGATCCACTGACGATGAGTCCGTCTTTAGCGTCGATGCAGTTGACTTCTTGGTTGTGACCCGACAGGTCCACTGTCGTGCCACTCCTCCTGCTGCGGACCAGGATCCTGCCATCACTAACACAAAAACAGGAGTCGTTTTTAGGACTAGTTTAGGACCATTGTTAAACTAGAAAAGCACTCGGAGAGCGCAGACCTCCGCCAAGCAGCTCATTCCCCTACTAACTGGATCTACACCGTCCACATGGTGATCTGGATCATCACCAAAAGGTTCTAGATTGTTCTTGGTATCTTTATACACCAACCATGAAAAGTAAAAGTGAATCAGAGTTGATGTGTATTTTTAACAGATTTTTGAATCCATAAATGGAGTTTTAATTTTAAAATGTAATATTCTTGATTGACTCCATCCTGGATCCGATCCGGATGAAATTCGGTGGTGAGATAGAGATCCCCCCCCCCCCCCCCCACATGATTGTGTGAAAATCAATAAACATCGGTCGATAATCAACCGTGATATTGAAGAACCGATTTCGAAGCTCCATTGACTGCATTGCTAATGAAAATTTCAAAGTGATCCAAAATCCAGGATCTCTTCTGGATTGTCACCAAAGTTGCATCATCTGTTCCTGGTAACATTTCCTGAAAATTACAATTACCGTACATAACCTCCGCCTCGCCTCGGTAAATAGAATAAAATCCCAAAGAGAACAATCAGGGCAGGCGCTACCGTACCTTCCGCTGCTGATGAGGTGAGATTCCGTCACGACGAAGCGACACACATCACCCTTGTGGCCTGAGAAGGTCTCAAACGGTTTACGCTGCGGTCGCCCATGGCGCAGATGGTACGCTCTAATATCGGCAGCCTGAGACAGAAACAGCGTACCGTCATCCAGCTGCAACCATGGCAACAGTCTGAAGACAAGATATTGAAGAGACACAGGATTTAAAAATTAACACGTTGCACTTCACTTTGTCTTCTAGTCCAATAAAATAAATTAAAATTAATATCAAGCCTTTAAAAAGCGAGAACCAAAAGAAAGAATTACCTACATTATTTTCCACTTGAGAGGAATATCCCTTTTGCAGATCCCGTTATTCCAGTTCTGAGCTGTCTTCACTCTTTCTTTCAGGGGGATGTGACAATATCTGCAATGACATGGAAACGTAATCGCAATAGTTTGATGCCATTTATATGATTTATAGACATTAAGTCAGACATCTCTGGAAAGCAGCTCTGACAAACACAATCCAGGAACGACCTCAAGCATACTAAAACCACCAATGCTTGGTTTTACAAGAAGTTGTGGTCCCCTAATTCAAATTATATATATATATATATAAATTATCGGTGGGCTTTGAAGATTGTTTGTCACTTTGCAGACCTCTTCCCGACGGATTTTCCAGGGAATTCTACCAGAACCTGGGGTCTGAAGATGCTGATCAGCAGGAGGTAATCACAGATAAATGATTTCCACGAAGGCATTCAGGGTTGAATCATTTGCAGACAGCATTTGTTGTTGTATTTGGGGGGGGGGGGGGATACTTCTAAGTAGCCATTTAAGCTACTCTTGTTTCATCTGCTTATTGAAAACAGTATATTTTTTCCAAAAGTGTAATAAACAATTGGGAATTAATAAAGTTGCTTTCCGTTGTAATAGACTAAAAGCTACTGGTATAAAACTAGTGGCATTAATTGGGTGTGTCGCCTTCAATTCCCCATGGCTACAGAGCAATATGAACAAAACAGCTAACAGCATCCATGCTACAGTATGTGGTCGAAGATGCTAACGCTAAGCTAAAAACACACCGCGGGGTTCTCTCGTTATCTTACATGTCCGCTCCAGTCCGAGTAATTCCAGTGTTTAAAAACGCTTTAGCAATCCTCCGCCACACAACGTCCCGGTTCACGAAGTGGTAAATAGTCCTAGAAACTTGAGAGAGGCGACTTAATGATTTGTAGTCCAAATAGGACAGGATATGATAGAGAACATCCTCTGGAAGTTGGTCAATGGCCATGGTGAGCGCTCTGACAGCCCCACCGTCCCCTCCTCGAACGCTCTATGTTCGGGTGCAGGTGGAGAAAAGTCCCGCTGGCTGAGAGAGTTTGTAAAAACGGATGTTATAGAAAGTAAACGACATTCCATCTTTCCATAGAAGAGCAAGGTGTAGGAAACAGGAAGTAGGAATACAGGAATGGAGGACGACGTCACACGGTTCACGTACGTGATGACGTATTGGCGCGAGTGGGGGATTATGGAGTATTATTTTTTTTGAACTATTTATATGTCATAATCATGCTTACATTTTTTTAAACACATTTCAAAACCCACATATAATGAACATAAAAAAGTAGAGCAACAAAATTGGCGAATAACAAATTAAAATAGAATAAAAAGTGACATCATTTTTTAAAGATTTTTCTTTTTAATGCGTACAGGTTTCAGTGCATTATTTCCTTTTAGGGCTTTTGGGGCTTGAGAATTAGAAAAAAAACTTCTGATGAAAAGCATAAAAGAAAGTTTTCACTTTTGGATTTGTGCATATTAAATTTTCCATTTCATACATTTTGTGGAAACATATGGCAGGATATGTTGTCAAAGTAAATAAAGATCTTTTAAAGGTGATGACTGGAAAGGTTTTGAGGAAATGTATTTTTTTATTTATTTATTACAAAAGCAGACAACAAATGGCTTCCACATTCAAATAATTTAATGAATTTAGACAGCATTCAGTTGGACATCTCTTCAAATTTAAAAAGGTCAGAGCACCCAAATTAAAATATTACTTCATCCTACTGAGCTTATAAACAAGTGAAGATGTACTTTTTTTTTTCTTTTTTTTTTCCCCCATGCACGAACGATCTCTTCTGCATAAGAAAACTCACTGATCAACTGGGAAAACGTCATCCTCTCAACTGCATTTCCAGAAAGGTGAAAATAAATATAATTGGTGTAAATTTCTGGCATCCTGATACTTGTTATTTGGTTATAAGTAAGAACAGACATCAGCTTTCCTTCCCGTCCCACAGACAGTCAACAGACCGGCTCAGCCCCGTGTCCTGTTTAGCCACTATAACTGCCAAAGTTGTGTCACGGTCAAATGACTACCAAAAGTTGATTGACCTTATAACATTTTGTGAGGCGCTTAACCATTTAGCATCAGTAGCATCAATTTGTGCTCATTCACGTCACGAGGGTCCCCCAGTCTCCAGTGACAGCCCTGCAGCTCTTTGATCAGCTGAGCACAACCACACATAATTACAATATGCAGATCGTTCGTCTTTCTTTCTTTTGTAAAAGACATGTCCCCTCGTTGAAAGCCGGGCCCTCAGCAAGGCCATGTCCCCAACACTGGGCCGTCGAAAAAAATCATTTATGGTTGGCTTTCCAGCTGAACTGTCATGGCTAAAAGGAAATGAAGAGGTCGGGAGGAGGGATATGGGGAATAGAGGGGATGTTTGGGGGATGTGGTGGGGGGTGTTTCAAGGCAGCTTTTGATCTTTTTTAGGGCAGCAGAGAGGGGGGGGGGGGGGCTCTGCCTGAGCTGGCAAACACATTTAGCTGGTAATTGTTCAGATCAGTCTGACAATCAGTCTTGGAAATGCACGGACAAACAAAAGTTTACAGCTCCAATTGGAAAAGTCAACAGGTCTCGCATAAGGCCCGTACATAAACAATGAAACGGGCGAGACGGAGCTGGCCTTTGATCAGTTGTTTGCGTTTCAATTATCCGGCCGGGTTGGGCTGGTGGCCTTTGTTGATCACGCTGAATGGGGGCTTGGCTTTAATGGGCTGCCTGTCATTTTTCATTGGGAATCCACCTCACTGCATCTCAGTATATCTGAACATCTTCACACCAGGCAGCGAGTCCAGTACAGTCTCAACCAGCCAGAGCTTCATCCCAAATTGAAATCCTCTTTTTGTGCATTAGAACCGATCATTCTATTTTCCTTCCAACTACTGTACAGGTGCACCCTAAACTTAATCAATAAGAACTATGTAAAAACAACTGTGGGGCTCCGTCTTTTGAAGACACTAATGTTACGTGTATCACGTTACCGGGATGACTGAATTCCAATTTAATACCTCAATGTGACAAAAATCTGGATGACAAGTCAGTCAGGAATTCATGCAGGATCACCTGAAAAATTAAAAACCAAGTTTTGGCATAACATTTTGGTTGGCATCCAAATCAGGTTCCAAATCTTTCTGGGATTTCTTTTCTTGAAATGGGCTGCAGAACCAATTTAATCAAAACCTGACGGACGGCCGGAGCATCTGATAAATTTCATTAAGAGGGACAAGAATATTTTATTACCTTTGCTGGAAAATACGATATTTGAATCATTTTCCCTTGTGTTTCATAAAAAAATATATAATCCAATGAAAAATATTTGGTGGATTATAAAAAAATATATTTATGGATTTGCTATCCAGGTTTGTGTGCTGCAGATCTGGATCTGCTTAATGGACCCATATGGTTCGTGTTATATCACCACATGGCTTTACCAGGGAGTAAAATACGAAATATTGCAGAGACTGATGAACCCACAGGCGCTGATGAGTTCTGGTGTAGTTACTCTCTCTACCAGAAGGGGGAGATAAAGGTTCTCTCCTGCAGGGGAAATCCATTCACTCAGACTGGATCCATGAAACCCAGTCAATAAAATTTGACATTAAATAAATAAATATACAAACAAGCAAAATAAACAAATGAGATATCTGGAGTAAACAAATCAATATGTATAGCCTGGAAGAATCTGATCGGTCCTATCAGGTTATGCTCTGTATGTCCAGATCCAGAACACAAATTCAGATGTTCTTTAGAATAAAAATCTGCTGATATTCATATATGACATGCAGTATTGTGCAGTCAGTTTACAATTATGTGTAAAGCTGAAACGATTAGAGCCTCTCTTTGCTTCCATAGGCTTCGAAACGACGCCTCCAGTATTTGATATTTCTCTTAGCTCGAATTGAAATCATTTTGAGAGTCCAGTGATGAATCATGGATACCTCAACACAAGTCTTATCATTTCATCCACGACTGAGTCTAGGCACACAATTTTTTTTATTTATTAGGGGGTAAAATTAATTCCAAACGCAATCAATTTCCGATTTGTCTTAGGACACGACTCAGATAATCAGAGGTCAGCGACGCCACGCTAAAGGGTCAGCGGTATACGAGTGGCAGGACGTTGTAAGTGGTTTTTGATGGAAGCAGCTTCTGTGTCGGCTTGTGGCATTCGAGCCTGCTTAAGGAGGTGGGGTCGCGTTCTCTGGTCACCCCTGCTATTCTACGGCCCGCACCGTGGGGGTCGAGGCAGGGGTTAAATTGCTCCCTAAGCAAATGAAGAAGGTAGCTCTGTTTGTTTATCCGGGGTTAAGGATGATGGCTGGGCCTCAATAAAATGGATGAAAGCATTACCCTCGTTTTTCTCTCTCTCCCTGCACTGGAATTGCTCCGCATTTGCATGGCAGTATTGGCGACACAAAAGGTGTGATTTTTCCCACAAGCTAGTTCTTCTGAGGTTTACGCTAACTTTACAGGCAGAGGCTGGGGGCTACATTGGAGAGAGAAGACCAGGGCCCCTAATTTAATCAGTTTACACAAAATCTAATGGCATTCTTCAATTTGAGAAGCAACATTTAATTAGTGCAGTCACATGCAAATCCCTATCCTCACTTTAAAAGCATCAAAACTGCATTTAACTGTATTCTGTCTTGCTATCCAGTCACACCATTGAGTCATCACAAAGCACCAGGCTGTAATTGACTGATCCGTCTGGGTTTATAAGGGCAGTCTGAAGGGACGGGTCCCTGCGTTAATCCAATGTGAAAAGAGTTAAGAAGATTAATGTCAAGTATTGTCGAGAGCATTTAATTCAGCGCTTCGGGTTTGGTTGGGATTAACTCGCAAAGGAAGTCATCTATTTCTTCTTCTCAGCAGGAACGAAGGTTGTAAATGTTTGTACCGTGACAAAGATTGTTCAATAGATGGGATGAAGTTGGTATGAGGACGAATGAGTTGTGACGAGGAGGAAACGTGGGGAGGATTTCACACTTCAGAGGACAAACCACCGATGGGAGAATGTGGGGATTCTTCTAAACATCTAATAAACGATGAAATATGTTACCTACACACTAGAATCCACGAAAACAACTGAAAACGCTGCAGTTAGCATGCTAGGCTAGGTTCCTCACATTGGAGCAGTCAAAATAAAACATCGCTTATTGTTTAAGTACAAACAATGCAGATTCAAAGTTTTTTTTAACTTTATATTTGACAGTTCTCGCTGCAAATGAATGCCATAAATCCCGTTCCCACTCGGATCCCCTTCGTGCCCTCGCGGATCCCGCCTTGTGCCCTCCCCTTCGTGTCCTTCGATCCCAATCTAAAACCCAATAATTTTGTTCATATTCAAACACAAAACCACAGACCGAGACACAAGCCTACCAGCTATTTTCATTTCCCAGCACCTGCTTTATCAGCCAGAACCGTCACACCTGTCCTTCCTCCCGCAGGTACGACTCACTCATATACATCCCTTCTGACGTTTAAAGTTTAGTAGTAGCTAGCAGCTAACTCAAAGAAGGAGAATGCCCTCAGGTTGTGGAAACAACCTGATGTTCATCCCTTACATTAATCCATAGGCTGAAATAAAATGATTATACGTCTGAGTATTAAGAAAATAAAGCTTGCAATAAATATTCTTCCTTTTCTTGGCAAAAATAAGATCGGCATAATGTATAAACTAAAACAACAACAACAACAAAAACTGCCCTGTTTTTGTTCTGAAAAATGCTGCGTGAGAGCAGAACTTTTTCCAAAAATCAAAGGAAACCTTTTCAAATGTACAGGGTTGAACCAATAAAAAGTCCGTATCGCCTGCTGGGATCGTCCAATCAGATTAAACTCTAGGGTGTGAGGAGGCCAGAGATGAAAGAATAACAGTGGAGATGCTGAGAGTTACAGAACGAGATGGAAGTTAAAGCCTAAAACCAAACACGCCGGTATCATCCCCACAACGGCAAAGTGCTCTGACGCTGACATGCTGCTATCTGCTACAAAGGAGGGGGGGGTCTTCATGACTTCAAATGACCTTGTTATCCTTGTTGGGATCAGACTAAGAATACCCACCCTGTTAGCTTTCCCTGGTCAGGTTTCATGTGTGGAGAAACCAAAGGCCCCGGCGTTTCCTTTCTGTTCACCTCAGGGATGATGAAGACGGTTAATGAGTTCACGTTCACGCCACGAAAACAAAAAAACCATGATGAAATATCTTGAATCGAGACAAGAAGATGTTCACATTTCAACATTCAAATGAAAATATTGACGTATATTATAAAGACATTAAATAATTCATTCTGGTTTGAGTATCTTTATGTGTGAAACAAGAATTACCAGAATTTAAGAGCAATAGTTTTTGCACAATGTCAAAAATATCTATATCTATCTAGCAATATTTACAAAAGCAGAAAATAAATTCCTGGATTTATCCAGATGCACACTGATATTAACCCCCCCCCGTTCATCCACCTCTTCCTTCCGCCAACTTTCCTGGAAATCTGTAAGGGAGTTTCTGCAAAGATCTTCACATGGAATATTTACAAGCAGGGAACAAATGGTTAGACCTGTAAAGTGTCCCATCTCCCCTGAAGACAGACGCTGATGGATAGCGGACCACATACGGCTAGCTAACGGACAAGCTGACGCTGTGTAAACACCAAATAAATGAACCGTGGTGTAGTTTGCAGCGGCGAGCACCAACTGGGACTTTGGTTATATTTCAAGTACAACAGAGAACAATCCTTAAATTCACAATTAGAACACACTGAAAGGGATAATATGATGAGTCTGTTAGTTACCGGTACATATTTTAATTTTTATCATGAAACATTTTCTTGGGACTTTTGGTTTTGGATCCATTACTTTGATAAGGATCTTTGCAGTCGTTCCAACAACTTTCTTTTCAGATGGAGGAAACAACAAAGCTGAGGACCTTTAGGTTATTTTTAATTTATGTAGTCACACACGATAAGTTGAAGTAAATGTTTTCCTGCTATTAGTGACCAGAACTGAGCATGGAACTAAGTCTCCACATTTTAACTTGTCATTCTTCTGTTGGTGTTTGCGGCCCATAAATCCATGTTTCATTTTTTTTTTTACAAAGCAGAAAGTCTGAAACATATTTTCTGCTTATTTCACTAATTTCTTGCAGCATATATAGCATATAAAAACACCAGATGTAAATTTTAATGTTTAAAACTTGGGGTTATTCAAAATAGAGTGGGACATACTTGCTTCGGACCAAATAATTCTTTTTTTTAGAAATCAGTATTTTAATGTACATTTATTACACATTTTAAATAAATATTCCTTACTTAAAATTATTTTACACATCCTCAAATAAAAATATATTTATATATGTATAAAAACAGACATTCAGGGTCCAACGAGAGCAGAAGAGCTGGAGGGTTAGCTTAGGGTGTGTCGGGGGGGGGGGGGCTCCCATATACTTCAATGCATTTAGAACAAACTAACATTACAGTCAGAACCTGTGATTCACAAACGTAGCTGCCGCATTGTTCCGTCAGACGCTGCTAAAGCTCTATTTGCCTGAACCGTCTGAAAAAGAAAGGCGGCGTCGATCGCCGTGGGTTTTACCGCCACACGCTTCCCCAACGCTAACCGACACCCACGCTCTTCGAAGCAGTGTACGACAGTTTGTGTCTCCGAACGCAGCGTTCCCTGGCAGTGCGGCCAATCAGGGCCCTTCAAGTCTCCTTGAGCAGCAGGCGGGAGTCCAAAAGGGGGACTCCGCCGGTCAAAACGAAGCAAACGAAACAACACAACGCTCGAATGTCTCCGAGAAGTCCGACAATGAGTTCTGCACATCTGAAAAGACTCTTCCTGTCTTTTTACAGAGACCAAATACTACGTCTGGAGTACAAAAATATAGTTCTCTTTTTTTTTTTCCTTTTTAAATTTGAGAAAAAAAAAAAATAGATTTCAAACTACAAGATAAGATAATAATCCTCAGTATAAAAAAAAATGTCTTGAGGTCGGTTTTTTTTTCCCCTTGGGGAAGAGAAGGCGTGTGAAGAAGGAGAGCTTCCCGTCTTTCTTCCAGTCTATTCCACCTTCCTTCACCTCCTCAACGCTTCGACGAGTGTCTCGTACGTTTAGTCCTTTTATTAAAGGGGTAGTGGACGAAATCGAAGGGATGGCGCTGGCTCGCGTGGGGGGGCTGCTGCCCCTTTGGCAGCCTCTTCATGAAGTGGACCTCTCGCTGATGCTGACGCGTCCGCGAGCCTTTCCGTGGCCTCCCGCGGCGGGTGAAGGCCATGTACCACCCCTCGTAGCGAGCGTTCCTCAGCGCCGTGTAGTTGTTCTCCAGAACGATCTCCGTGAAGATGCAGTCGCGCCCCTGGCCGGTTTTCTGCAGGAACACCCAGTAAAACAGTTCAGAGGTGATTCCGCCGTGAAGATTGACAGATGGGAAATATCACATATATGGAGGTTTCCTTGTGCAGCCTACCCCCCCCCCCCCACCCCCTCCCTACATGCAGCATATGCTACAGTCATTACAGATCACAGAGAGGTGGATGACAGTAAACGATGACCTTCTCCCCCCTCTAGCAGCCCTTAATCAGCGACCACGTTTCACTTTCACACCAGGTTTGATCTCCTGTTGGATTTGTGGCTAAATTTAACCACCCAGGCCTGCTGGAGTGGAATAACGATCAATACGTCCTTTAGTACATCCCACCGGTCCTGTCAGGATCAGGCAGGCCCCCGTCGTCGGACGACAGAGCGGCTCAGGAATGAGTTGGAAATAAACGAAAAACCCTTTGGATGAAGCGTGACCTGCGCTGCCGGGTCAGCTGATGCCGCGCTAGCCTGTCGTAACCACGCTCTTTGAACTAAATTGTGAGTTAAAAAGAATCACAGCACACCATATAAGCTAAACACACACTTTCATAGTCATACTTTCGCTTGTTAACACACACATATAATGACTAGTAGCTCGGGGCAGATGGTGTTCGAGGCAGGGTGCTGGGTGGGTGGAGGGGAGGGGAGTGTATGTGAGCGGGGGGGGGGGGGGCTGTTTATTAGCTGTCACAGTGAGACACACACACACACACACCTTTACACTCCAGTGGCTGTAAGACGTCACTAGCATCCATTAGCATCTACATACCAAGCATACACGCACCTTAGGCTAGAGCAACATGCTAAAAACATGACTCAGCACACAGCTGCCGGTGAGCGTGAAGACGCAGCAATTCACAATCAAGATGTAAACGTTTTAAAAGAGCTCACGACCACGCAGCTCTAAAACGCCACTGACGGCAGACCCTCCGCTAGCTGTGCGGCCCACCGTTGACAGTTTGACCTCAGCTACAACGAGGCTGCCGACCTCTGACCTCCGCTTCTTGCTGGCTGAGGTTAACCTTTCTCCTCACCTTGCCAATGAGCTTCCCCCTTTTGTTCATGCAGATGTAGAAGCCCGTCTCGGCTCCCTTGATGCGCACGCGGCTCCCAAAGGTGTCCGTTTCCACAATGAGTTTAGCTGAAGAAAGAAGAGTTGGGTTAGCGGCCGCAGTCGAAAGCAGGAGGAGCAGCATCTACAGGAGACAGTGATGCTCGTGCAAAATTATAAAACCACGCGTCTCATCCTGGCAGGCTCATCAAGAATTCCTCTTCAAATAAATCTATACTGACCTCACAGATAAAACTCTCGTCTTCAGCTCTTTGTCCCAAGAAGAAGTGGGAGCAGCAGGAAATATAGTCAGTTTGAATTTTCTTTACGCTTCCATAAAATAATTTATGGAGTTTAGCTCTTTCGAGATGATGGCTACAATTTCCAGTCTGCGGTGCGAGATTGTCTTTTGTCATTGATACTAAACTGGATTATTGAAAGCCGGTGAATGACGGTCAATGAATGTGTCTTGTCGTGGTCAGAGGCAGAAGTTACAGCTGACCTGAACGATGGGGGGACACACACACTTCCCCGTTCACACTTTCACATTCCCCTCTCTTATACCAAAGGACTCCAGCTGACCTGAATAGCCCCGCACCCTCATTTTTGAGGCCACACATGCAAAGAAAATTACATCCTGCAACAGGTAGTCCAGCACAAACGCAACATATCAGTAGGTTTTTTCATGGATGAGTGTTTTCTTGGTGGAATTTCCTCTGCAGGCCGAACTAGCTGGCTGAACGTCGAGGGTTTAACAGTGGGGGTGGAGAGGGGAGAAGGCGCTATGCAGGAAATGTTCAGGAAGTAGAACTAAGATGACTTCTAATGGTTCTTCCAGACCTGCGGGATCTCTGGAGGATCCCCAACAGCACCATCTACAACCCGCCGGGCAGTTAGCCTCCGTGGCGGTGCAGAGTGGAATCACAACCGGTGGAACCACCAGTTTACTGTTCATTTAAGAGGAAAGAGCTTCATGGAAATGCATGTCGATAAAGAGGTTTCACTTTTCTCAGGGCATTTTAGCTTCGACAGGACGGCTGAACGGGCTGAACACAGCCAACATGCTGGTTCTGCCTCAGGAGGCACTTCATTAACTGATGTGATATTTGTTAAATCCCAGATATTCTTTTTTTTTATTATTATTATAAATCAGGCCTGAATTATTGCAGCATCTAATCCACTAATTAATTTATGTCAGAATATTGGGCTTGCGCCATGTTAGAATAAAATGATATGATAAGAAGAAAAAAAAATTATGAGAAAATGTTTGATTTTTTTGATTTAATTTTACTTTATACAATGACTAGCATTCATTTATAATTTTAAAATAAATGCATGTTGAATTTTAACCAAATCTGGAGCCTGGAATTTCCTTTTTTTTTTCTTTTTTTTTACAAGGACAGTGAAGGACACAACCTTCATTCTCTCCAGCCGCGCATGGATCGATGGGAAACCATCAGACAACAATTCGCATCAGTGAAAAACCGAAAGTGAATAAAACTAAATGAGACGTTTTTCATTGGCTGGGGAGTCAGCGGTGATTCTTGGCTCAGTCTTACCGTGCACGTCTCCATCCTCGGCCATGGCGTTGATCTTCTTGTTGGGCAGGACCTGCACATGTTTGCCGCTCGTCCGGCTGTACAGCTGGTAGATCCGGATCAACCTGCGGCTCACGCGGTCCGTCACCTTGCTCTGCTCGCTTACATGCTGCGTGAAATTAGGCGGGGACTGATTGGTTACCTGTCAGAAATTGGACGTCATCACAATCATCAGTACGTGTACATTAAAAAAAAAAATAATGTCACTAAACTGCGCGGGAGGAAAATGAATTACATTTTATGTGATTATTGTATGAAGTGATTAAAAGAATAAAAATAAAGGTTTGATTTTTTTTAATTTTCGGATGACATTACGACCAAATTAAATCAGCAGTTTCCAAAAACAGACGGGCGGCGTGCGCGCAGGAGAATATAGTAATAAATGCTTCTGATATTATTCGACGTTTCATTTCATTTCTCCGCGCGTTCCCTCTGTCCTTGTGCGTCCGCGCGTCCCGTGCCAAGGCCGGTCTGCCAGCGGGCCGCGCGTCCCGCTGCCCGTGACGCACTGCGAGCCATCCAATACAGTCGAATCACAAAATTGTGACTTTTCCCACCGTCTCCTCCCATCACCGTTATTGCGCAAAGTATGCATGATTATACCTGAAGCTGATATTGATAATAAAGTGCCCCCCTCCCCCTCCAAAATAAATAAATCAAAATAGGATAAATAATATACGTAAAGAAATGAAAAGTCTTGACATACCTGAGCGTAGTAGCAAAATGCAAAGAAGTGCAGGAACCTGGAAGGAACGGGAGAACAACAAGCATTAGGTCACTGCGTGCGTGGAGGAGAGCGCGTCGGGTGAAAGTGAAGGAGAAGAGAACTTACAGATAGCTCAGTCTGGATGGGATGGGCCGCATGTTGGATGGAGGTGGGAAGCGCTTCCACAACTGCTGCAATGTCCGGATGAAATCAGACAAATCAAGTCCAAAGAATTGACCGAAATCGTCCCCAGAAGGTCAGAGGTGCTGACAGAGAGGCGCACGGGGATCAGTGCCCATCACAGTCGAGCCGCTGCTCCGCGGACCAGGAGGGATCGATTCTCCTCTCTGATTGGAATAAAGACTCCGTCCCAAGGCTGCGTGCGTCCAGGCTCAGTGCGCTTCCAGAAAGCAGAGCCGTGCGTTAAAGTTCTGAGACATGCGCTGCAGGATTTTCTTGTTTCTATTTTCTATGTTTATTTGCTCTATCAAATGATTCCTCTTCTGTAGTCCCTGTACTCCTTCAGGTGTGTGTGTGTGTGTGCGTGCGTGCGTGTGATCCCGCCGTGGAGGAGCTCCTCACTGTTCGATGATGCTGCTCCGCTCCTTCTCTCCTCTCTCTGCTCCCATCACGCACCACTCCCGCGTCAAGCTCTCGTTCGGCGCTCACACACCCCCCGGTTAAAATGGCAGGCTGATCTGTTAAGAACAAGCCCCCTTTTCTGCAGAACAAAAGCCCCAGCCCCGTTATCCCCTCCCTCTCTCACCCCCCCCTTGATTTAAAACATCTATTTACCTGAGGAGCGGTTCACACTTGGAGGGGAGGGGGGCGCAATGCCACCGCCAGTCTGAAAAACACAGACTTCTAAAACGACCGTCTGTCCTCTGAGTCCATTAAACGCACTCTCGCGTCCGTTAATAATCCGCGTCTCCAGTTTGTGGGACGCAAGAGTCGCTCATCTTTGTGTATTCAGAGTAAAGTGTGAGACATTAACGGGATTACAGGCGATTAGCGCCCCCCCCAGCCCCCCCCCTTCATTTGATATGAGATCTGCTGCTTCTCGCCTCCACGCCAGACCAAACAGGCCTTCAGAGACTTTTCCACGACCTCGTCCAAAGTGAACCTCAGAGGGAGAAGAGAGAGAGCATCGGGTCACGGACACGTGAAACTCATTCAACATGCAAATCTTCTTAATTGTCCATTTGACGTCACTGATTGGTCCATTAATTATTCTGCTCGGTATCGACCACAAGGAGGACGCAGAAACTCATTCCGATTAATAAACATCGATTCGGGTTTCATTAAAGGCTGGAGAGCCTGTCGGACTGTTTGTAGTGTAAAACGAGGTCAGACCGCAGAATAAAGAGACCAGCAGAACAGGAGGGGGGGGGGGGGGCTTCCTTTAAAAGGTGATTTCTGCAGCATTCACAATAAATGTTCATGAAATTGAGTTTTGTTCTTTAAAACCTCTGCAGATCAGTGGCAACACATCTTCAGGGTTCACTGTCTGCCTGCCCTACAGGGTGCGGCCACCAGCGGGCGCTCCAGAGGCGGTGGTTGAGGCTCCTCTTTGGTAGCATTAAAAACAGGGTGGAGCTGAGCATGGAGCTCTGCCGTCTCCATCTCACGCTGCACGCACTTCATCTGTTGCTCCGCCGACAGGCTTCATGTATTTTGATGCTTTGTTTTACTGTTTAGTCGTGTGTGTGTGTGTGTGTGTGTATGTGTGTGTATGTGTGTGTGTGTGTGTAGGTGTGTGTAGGTGTGTGTGTGTGATGAGCGGCAGGTAGCTGCCACTCCGTACCCTGGCCCAGGGCCTGGTTGCCCTCCCCTTAACCCCAGGAGCCCTGCATCCATCAGCAGCCCTGCAGGAGGGCAAACCCCCCCCCCTCTGCTCCTTCTCTCCTCCTCGCTGCTCCTCAAACAGTCTGGGTTTATGAAAAAAAAAATGATTTGCTCTGAAAACAAAAAAAAAAGGCATATTTGACAGTATTTATGCTAAAAAGTCGTCAGTTTCTTTCCTTTAGTTCAGAACTTTGTTCCCTTATTTGCATTTGGACACGATGGGACGCAGCAACCTTGAATTTTTAGTGCGCCATTGCTTTTGCATGTTTCCGAACCGGCTAAACTTCAACTTCATGCACTTCAGCATCCTTGAGACGGTTGCACGCCTCCAATGCAGTACAACATAATGGCGTGATGGGTATGGGAGGTGATGATGATGATGAATATATTTATTAGATAGAATGTTAGAGTACAAGTACAGTCACACAGTAGCATGTATTACAGTACAAATAACGTCAAACATTCTGTCTAAGAGGAGCATTTCAAAAAAGCCCTTGCGGGCTTGTTTCCGTTGAAAGTCCTTAGAGATTAAGAACGTGTACCTCCATCAACGGGGTTTTATATGGAGGCCAGACGCCTTAGTTACACCTGATTACATTATACCTGATTGTTTTCATTAGCTTTGACCCATTTTTCTCTGTGAAGTTAAATAAATTCTCGCAATGTTAATGAGAGAGATAAACCAGACCCACCCCTCTATCTGGAGCCACACATTCACTGGGGTCTATTCCCGCCCAAGACCAGTCCTCCCACCGAGTTTCACGGAAACCAGTTCAATAGTTTTTGTGTATTCCTGCTGACAAAGCCACCGACCGATAAACAGACGAGGGTGGAAACTTCTCCCACTCGGTGGAGGTAATGACGGCAGATGAGATGGACGCTTCATCTCTGGAAAGTGACCAAAATCAAAGAAACGATGAGAAACAATGAAAACCTCTGAGCTGGTACAGCTGATAAAAAATGTCTGTTTATTCAGTATATATATCTGTGAACATGTAGTTAAGTACTGCAGTGTGCATGCCAGACCTGCAGGTGGCAGTGTAACGGCTCCTAATTAACACCAGAGAATAAGATCGCAATGGCGGTTTAGAAGAACAGTATTTAACTAACCAGAGTCTGCAGCAGAAACGGAACTGGACAGTTTGACCGTATTTCCGTCTCGGTTGGTCTTTGAAGCGCAAATTAGCCTGGAATCACGTTAGCACCGCGGAAAGCTGGCCTGTGATGCCGTTTCACCCGTTGACATGGCAATAGTTTGTGTTTATTGTGTAAATGTATTCAAAAATCTAATCTAAAAATCTTTGGCCTCCTCAAACAGCAGCTAGTAGCAGCTAGCAGCTAGCCAAATGGTGCGGCGGCGGCGCAACCAAAGCTCTTCCCTACGACACCTTTTTGCGTCTACGACGCGGTTCTGGATCGCTGTGGAGTTCTCGTTGGTTCAATGTAAACACAGAAGGTTCCGCCGTCCTTTAATCACATTAAAGTTTCCTTAAATATCATCCTCTGCCCATCATTGCTTTGGTTCGCTGTCTTGGTTGAACCTCCTCTCCCTCCCTCCTTCCACCTTGCCTGCTCGGCATTCCAACATGCAGCCATCTGCCGCCTCCCCTCCTCCCTCTGCTTTCTCCTCCTCCCTCCATCATTCCTCTCTCTCCTCCCTTTCGAGGTGGGCTTCAAGGTGTCAGAAAGAATCAAATTAGCCGATTAACAAGTGCAATCGCCAATTTGCACAACTGGACCGACCGCATCAGTTTCACCTTGTACGGGGCGTTCAAAGCCCCCCCCGCCCCCGCCCCACTGTCAACAGCTGTGTGTCTTTGCCTCATTAGGAATGAACAGCTGCTCTGCTGCTTTAGATAACAGTCATATGAATCCAAATAATAGATGGAGCCCAGAATGGAGCTTTAAGTCAATCTGGTCGTCCAGCTACTTTTTTAGGTGTGAGCCTTCAACTGTTTATCCATCTGGAGAGAGAGAGCGAGAGAGAGAGAATGAAAAAGAGGGGCATTTATGAACTTACAGACATTCCCAGTCTCGAATCCAGGGTGTGTTTGATTGCCCTGCTGGGTTTGACCAAACATACCCTCCTTCAGTGAACACATGCTGGTAATTCCCATTCCATATGACGATTTAAACGCGGCACAGTCGCTGCAGTCGCCTCCTGTTCTCCTGCAACTGGATCTGTTCAAGACTGGCTTTGTTTTCACCCACTCGGCATTGCGTGAGAAAAAAGTAGACAATCTACGACAGAGGACGGGGGTGCCCCCCCCCCCCCCCCCCATTACCGGGAAATCCGGTTTGGTGCTGACGTGCACCGATCAGAAAACGGCATCAACAGAATAATAGCATGATGACGAAAGAGTGCAAATAATGAAGTAACCAATTACGGGATGCACATCGTTCATCTGGCGGTGCCGGTATCTGGACCTGGACCCGACCCAGACAGAAAACACGCTGGCTGGCAATCCACCAATACGTTACTGAGACGATGCAGATTCATCAAACGGACCTGCTTTAGATGACCCGCAAACGAGAGATGGTTTAAGAAAAAAAGAATTACACGTCACAAGAAAGCAGATCTGACTTCAGGCATATGGAAAGAACGACATTCCGGCTACTGGGACCTGCGAATGACAATAAACGGCATCTGCACACATAAAATGACAATACAGTATATTCAAATATCAGACAGAAAACACACCCACTTTCCAAACACACACTTGTGCAGATGTGGGCACGCTGGTGAGGTTTAGTCCAAATCAGCGTGGGAAAGTTTTCACACACTTGGCAAGCGGAGCGGCGTGGGTTTAAGGCGGAAGGTACTCAGTTCACCCTGATGGTGTGAGGACTGTGTGTGTGTGTGTGGGAGAGAGAGAGAGAGAGAGAGAGAGCAAGGTGGGGTCTACCCAATTGATTGGAATCCCAACTGGTCCACCGCTGCACATGTGTATGCCGTGCAGAGAGGCGTGTGTCGTTTGTGATCGACACACACACGCACGAGTCGAATCGATTCTTCGAGTCTTAGTCGGGCAGGACTCCGATTGTCGGGTTACAGGTTCTTTGTTTCAGTCGGACGCCCGACCGCGCGTCTGTTGTTTGACTACGACGCGAGACTAGAGTGTGTCCAGTACGGCTACTGGCACCTCTACAGGAGCTCCAGAGGGACATTTAAAGGTGACACTCAGACGTGTACGTGCTCAGAGCCCTGGTTATCTCTGGGATGGGGACAGATATTGTCCCGATCAGGATACGGACTTCCACGTTGGATGTTTCTCCAGCTTCAGCTGGTGATTCGGCGAGGACATCAGCGATGACGGCGCTCTACGCCGCCTTTGGAGCGCCCTTCGGTTTTACACCTTGACTGAGTCAGAGTGAGAAACACCGACAGATACTCTGCCTCAGGAACACCGGCAGGAATGTAGCCGGAATTCCAGCAAGACATGATTGAAATGCTGGAACGTCTTGAACAGACCTTTGTGTGCTGCTTTGAGGACGTCTGCCTCTTCCTGTCCTCTCTTTATCTGTCCTATACCTTCATTCCTTTTCTTCCGCCCTGCGGGTCACTATCCCAGGTTGCTACGGGTGAGAGGCGGGGTACACCCCGAATGCGTCGCCAGCACATTGCAGGGCCACACAGAGACAGACAACCACACACACACACACACACACACACACACTCATACACTATGGGCAATTTGGAAAAATCAATCAACCTAAATGGCACGTTTTTTGGGGGGGAGGTTGGAGGAAACAGGATAAAATCCACCAGGACACAGGAAGCACATACAAACTCCACACAGATAGGATTTGAACCTGGTACCTTCTTGCTGCGAGGTGACAGCACTAACCACTACCCCACCGTCCTGTACCGATAATCACAATTCTGATACTGCTGTATTTTTTGTGCAAAATCCAACAAATGGTTTATGATTTGCTGCTCCAATGACAACAATCTGGGGGCAGTTAGGGGTTTGGTGCCTTGCTCAAGGGTTCCACAATCCATGCTGCGGTCCAGGCTGGTCTTGAACCAGCCCCCCTCCGGTGTTCTCTGATTCCCAAGCGTTTTTGCTCCAGTTAAAATGAATGGAATTTAATGACCGGGATTAAAAAAAAAAAACATTTCTCTCATAATCTGAGCCCTTTGGATAATCTAAACTTTAAAAAGAATGAAAATAATCTGTACAAGCAATCTTCTTCATCGCCCCGGTGCAACTCAATAAGGCAGCGCGTGGCGACAATGACATTAGTGAGCACGCTGGACGCCGTGAGGTGGCCGAAGTCTTCACATTCCTGAGAGGACGACCACCAAATGGGCCTGATGCTGAGTAGAGCAGCATGTGTGACATCTCTGACAGACGCACCACACACACACACACACACACACCCACACACACACTCAAAGTGGTCCCAAGATAAATCTGAGAGGTCCCGGGACGATTAAAGGGAACATTTTTCTCCCAGCTCTCTGTGACTATTGGCTGCGCCGGTCCCGGCTTCTGCTGCAGTAGATCCGTAGGAACAAGAGAAAGTGGGCAATTTTAAAGCGCTCCATCGTTCAGTGAATTTATGGCTCAGACGAGACGACTGGGTAAAGTCTTTTCTCTGTTTATGCCGTTCCGAAAGCGGCGGAGCTGTGCCGAGTCGCAGGCACAGACTGTCAGATTTAATGTCAAACGGTGTGGAGACGTGAGAGCAGAACCCGGAGGCAGGTTGGGGTTAAGTGGAACGAGCAGGAGTCGAGGGTGGGAACGATCAGGCAGTGAGCAAGAAGGAAAATCAATTGGAAAAGCAGAGAGTAATACAGGGTCTTGCAGGAATTTCTTCTTAGAGGAAAAGGGGGAAAAAAACAGGCTGGTGGAAAAGGGAGACGCGGCATCGTGTTCGGTGCTGTTGTGTTTCTTTCGGGTCCCCTTCTTCAAAGGGACGCTGGCCCTGATGGCTTTACCATACGCTGCTCTGGGGGTTAGAGCTGGAGCACGACATTGCGCAGTACCTGCAGAAGTGGAGGAGCTGCAGGGAGCGGGGCTCGCGGACCGGGCTTCAGCTCCAGCGTGGCACTCCAGGTGAACCTGCAGACGCGCGGCCTGAGCCCGAACCATCGGCGCTCCGCTGGACGGAGGCCGCGTTCAAAATGAGCCGAGAGACGGCACGGTGCGACATCTGCAGCGGAGAACTTGAGATTCTCAGATCAGGACTACACGGCTTAAACGGCCAAAAAAATTAGCTGCGTCCAAGTTGGGTGTTTTGTTTTGCACCAGTTCGTAATCCGACATTGTCTCCGTAGCTGCGATCTTCAACATTCGGAGCTCTTTCTTCACACAACTAGCTCAAGCTAACATCAGATTCTAGCGCTGGATACTGAAAATGAAATAGACGGAAAGACAATCTGCGTCAGAATTCTCTGCAACCTTGACCTCTGACCCCTGCACGGTGCAGTGCCCCCACAAGATCTCCTCCCGAATCACCCATCCAAGTCTTCCTATTTTATACCACATATGTAGAAATATTTTCCTCTCCCTGCTGATGCCATGTTTGGTCACCAGTCCACAATTAGAGGCCCCCCCGGTGGAATGCTGTTTGGTGGTACTGGGACGTCTAAAGGGGCAACGGGGCTACGGGTTTGGCGAGAGAAGACAAGACTGTCAGTCAGATGCGTTATCTTAGCTCCGAACTGTCGGTGAGGCTGTCACCCCTGGGTGGCGACAGAGGAGGTCGCTCATATCTGAGGGAGGCTGATAACCCCAACGACCCACGGAGCAGAGACCCTCGCTGTCCATTTAGACAGACTGACAGCACATGGACCCCCCATCCCCGCCCCCGCCCCCCCAAACCACACACCTTCTCATCTTTCTCTTCTTTTCAGCGTGGGAGCGCTCAGATCGGATGGAGGTCTGCATCCGACGATAAACACTTCACAGTAGTTTACAAAAACGGTTACAATCCCAGAGTAAAATATTCCTCCGTTATCTGGATCCACATTGCTGCAGCCCAAACTTTCATATTCTGCTTTCAGACGTCTTTGCGAATCTGGGGATCATCCCCCCCCCCCCACCTGAGAGCGATCCGGATAGCCGTCTGGTTACAAAAGAAATCTGGATTTTCCCATTTACCGGTCCTTATAATGGAGGTTTTTTCGAAAAATTATCTCTTGCAAAATATGCAATCAATTCACTCACCAAAAATCACAGACATAAAGGGGTTCGATATGAACTATCATGAAAAATGTCTTCTGGATCTGATCCAGAATGAAGTAAGGAAAAAATATTACATTTTAATATTAAAATCCATTTATGTATTCAAGAATCAGTTAAAAATACACATCAACTCTGATTCACTTTTACTCTTCATGTTTGGTGTATAAAGATACTAAGAACAATCTAGAACCTTTTGATGATGATCCAGATCACCATGTGGACGGTGTAGATCTAATTAGGAAGGGAACGAGCTGCTTGGCGGAGGTCTGCGCTCTCTGTGCGCTTGTCTGGTTTCGATCCGTATCGTCCAACCCTCTTGTTCTAATTTGGACCGTGATGTCTCTTCACCCTCCGAGAACATCATGGAAGACCTTCTGTGTGTTCCTGCTTATCAGCAGACTGAAATAGCTGCCAGCGCTAACGTGGAGCTCCGTCTGACACCCGGCCTGCCTGACCTCCGCATGGGATGAACATGAGGTATTGATCAGTCAGCCTCACCGACCTCTGACGCCTCTGAGGTAAAGTCACCTGGAAACCACGGCTTGATGATGTGTAACAGCGCTAACCCCCTCGCCACCACGACGGCCTTTGTTTTAAATGCAGACACTTTGAAAAGGAAATTAGCGTGAAAACAAAAAATGCCTCTATTTTAGAATCCATATTCCTGCTGCACAAGGTCAAAGTTCAGTATCTGCACAAAACATGCTGCGGTACAACAATGACACTCACACACACGCACGCACGCACTCACACACACACTTTTTATTAGTGTAAATTAAATTAATGGAACTTCAACGCAGTAGTGATGTTTTAAGATTTCTTTACTTGGTCTCTTTCCTGTTGGCTAATGTTTTTGTGTGTGCGTGTGTGTCCGTGTGTGCGTGTGTGTGTGTGTGTGTGTGTGTGTGTGTTGGGGGTGGGAGCGGGCCGTACCAGTTGATACATCTGATGTGAAATGAGTTGGTTCTCTGGCAGGAGCTGTCGCTGGAATAGCAGGGGGGTCCTTATCAATCAACCCCCCCAGCTGCCAATCAAATCCCCTCACCATGGCAACAAGGGCCCAGATATCTACAGAGCTGTCAGCTCTCTCTCTCCCCCTGAGGTTTGATTTAGAAAGGGACGACACCAGCGACACGAAGAATGAAACGTTCCATGGTGATAAAATGAGTGAATCAGCAATGTTCTATGAGGAAGTAATCAATGAAGGTGATTGGCCCCCCTGAGGTTTGTAGAGTTATACTTTGGCTTAGAGTATTGATTAAACACCATTTAATATAGGAGCTGAAACAAATGATGGATGGAGGGATGGCGTACAGCGTCCATGAGAAGCAGCTGGAAGCCCGTTTAAGGTGGGAGAGGTGCACCTGTGCTGTGCCCCGCCCTCTTTAAAGGATACAAAAGCTAAATGGGAGGGGCTGTGTTTTCCCAGCATTGAGATGGCAGCGGAGGGTGTGTGTGTGTGTGTGTGTGCGAGGTGTATTGTTCGTGGCATTTTCAGCAGTTATCAGCTAAATATTGTCGAGTAAAAGAAGAAAAATCTATTTTATATATTTTAAAAACATAAAATAGGTTCAAAATGTAAACTCAGACATCAGGATGAACCAGAAATGATGCAAATGTAAAAGGAGAGCAATATGGTCTGTTTTCCTTTCTCTCTCTCTCTCTGTCCTCCATCATGCGACCAGTGACACCGCTCCACAGCCACACTGGGAGAACTGGTCAGCTTTGTTAGCGGTAGCAGAATGAATATGTAAAGAAGAGCTCATAAATAGAGAGCTGAAAGACACCCAGCTGAGGCTGCTCTGGCCTCCAGTCACACACACACACACACACACAGACAACACACACACACACACACACACACACAAGCAGCACTCAATCAATGGTCTGTAAGGGAAATAGTTGTTAACAGATCAATCAACTGTAGGATAAGACCGACCGAGCAACAATCCATCTATCGCTGAAGCTTTATGCTAATCACGTCCAACACACTCACACACACACACAGCTACTGCTCCCGGGTCACTGAGATGATAAGTATTAAATACTCCGGATCCATGTTCACATTTCGCTGAAGAAAGTTATTTATATTTTCACTGAGGAAGTAAAATTTTCAAAACTGAGACAAATAAATAAAATCCAACAAAATCCCCTCAGAGTCCTTTCCAGTTCGTGGGAGCCGTGAAAATGTTTTGTTTAAATTTCTTTTTTAAATTCAAGTTTTCTCTGAAAATAAACACTACTGCTGGATAAAAATAAATCAATAAAAGATTGTGATTCTAGACTTCATTTCATCTGACTGGTTTATACGGCAGAAACCATCTTAATCTCATTGTAAATCCACTATGCAATGACAATAAAGGCTTTCTATTCTATTCAGGGACCAGGAGCAGCAGTGGAACGACCTTCCACACCTAATGTGGTGGCCGTCACTGAATACTGCAGGCTTTAGCATTTAAAATCACATTACATCTTAATTTCTGTCACTCGACTGGGAAAAGCAACAACATGAATTTCGGGTCTGTTTGCATCAGCACACAACAGGTGCAGTCGTAAGAAGTCTCGGTCGAAGACTTGCAGGCCTTTGAATCAGCAATACACAAAAAGCGTGGAGGTGTGGAGAGCAGACATGCAGATATTTCACTAATGCGTGACTGATGTGTTTATTCATGCTAATTCAGAGGAGAAAAAAGAGTTGGTTTAGCGCTCTCGCGTAGAAATTCCCAACATGTCTATATTCGCAGCTGAGTTTGAGTCGATATGAGGCCGATAGTGACAGTGGTATTTTCCACTTTCACAAAAATGTTTCTGCTAACACAGGTTAGCAAACCGTTTAGCCCCTGCGTCCTGCGCGGCGCCTTAGTAGCTAGCAACAGGTGCTGTTACCAAATACTCGTGACATATCTGCTACTATGCTCGTATATCTAGCTACAATTCATTTTCATATCTTAAATGCGCAGCTCATGACTTTAATCTTGCATCGATAGCCTCTCAGACATTTGTGCTATGGATGCTAACGCTTCAGCTATACTCTCGCAGCATTCAGTCGTCTGTCCATTCGCTTGATGGTTTGTCTGCAGGATTGCACAAAAACTACTGGAGGGATTAGCACGAAACTCGGCGAAACGCGGCTCCATGTGTGCCTTCGCTCGCCACCGGTTGTGCTGCTCTGGTTAAAGAAGCTACCTTCAGTTAAATCTGTCATGTTTTGTTGGAAAGTTTCATTATTATTAGGATAATAAGTTAAGTGCAGCTAAATCTTAATGCTTTTAGTGACAACATTTGTGCAGCTTCACGTCCGACTAGCTAACGCATTTAAATGCTAATACACATCTCTTAAACAGCTAACTCAATCCAGTCTGTTCGGTTAATCCCTGCATGCACTATATGGTAACCTAACCACTATTAACACCCCATCAAACCGCCATTGAGCTCCAAAACCCAAAGAGCTGATAGCATTTTTACACCCTGGCTCGAGTCCCCAGCTCAGCCAATCGGACGAGCTCCCGGAGAAGCTGCTATTGTTATCCTTCGTGTATTAGCCACCATAAAGCGCCTTCATTGGGCCCAATAGACCCACTGTGGGATCCCAGGGACCAAACACAAGGGCCTCAACTGGGAAACAGTTGCATTGTTATTCGCAGAAGCAGACACTCTCCCTTTTGAGCGCCGCTGGGGGATCCGCTATTACAGGTAGTTGCGAACTGTCGCTTCTTGTTGAGATGAGGGCCGGTTGCACAATGACCTGCTCCTGGGCACAATGACTTCAAATAGGTTTTAAGGTAAACTGCCTCTCCACAACAGAGGGCCTCGGGCCCGTCAAGTCACAGACACGGAGGCCCGCCTTGTGTATTGGGTCGTGTATTGGTGATTTGTTGTTTTCGGGCTTTGGGGATCGTAAATGAACAGCGATAACATCTCTGTGTCATGTTTGCCGGTGAAAGGACGGTGAATGGAGGACGGCCGCTGTGACGCTGTTGTGAGGCTGCAGAGCAATAATGTTGTGATCAAAAAGAGACGGATGTGCAGGAGGCCGGCCCGGTCGGAGCATCTGGACAGACACACAGCCGTAAAGATGGGCTGTTGCTGAATTGTGTTGTCTGTCCTCCACCTGCTGTGGGAAGGGGGACAAACTAGAGGTGGCTGTACCACCAGTGCCATCTAGCGGATGTTTCTAGTTAGTGCAGTCTGGGATTCTTGACATGATTATATTGTGCTTGTCTCAAGGACATTTTTGCTGCATGTGACTCCTTCCTTCAGAGATGTGGGAGGATGGACCTGAGGACCGGAGCGCTGCTCTGGGACCAGCCCAGATGCTTATTGGCCCTCTACATTAGCATTGTAGCATCTGTGGCCATGTCTGTAGCCCCAGGACAAGGTGGTGGTGATTAACATTTAAAAACAGGCCCGGGACACACCCTCTCCCACCTCACCACTCACTCCCAAATCTCCCCCCCCCCCTCCCATCTCAGATACACTCATAAATACCAGGAAACCAGTAAGTCCACCGCTGATACAACACACTACATGTACTCTGGACTCTGGTTATACTGGGACAGTGGAAAAGAATGTTGGGATTTGTCATCAGTGGGTAAAAAGAAGATCTGGGAAATGAATTTGACTGGAAGTGTCTTTTATTGGCTCCGAATAATAATCAGATAGAGTGATTGTAACTATGTTCAGCAAAGTTTTGAGTATAATCCCCCCAAAAAAGGTCCAGCTTGCTGAGTCCAAGTGAGATGCTGTCTGGTTAGCATGTACATATCAAACAGGATGGACCAGAGCAGGTACCAAACAGCTCCTTAATTCCCATGATCACCTGAGGCTCAGCTAAGGCCCACAAGAACAGCTATCAAACTCCAGCGATCTCTGATCAGTACCACCGTAGCCATTCATCTTCCTCAGCTTTAGCGTGTCCACGTGGACCAGGCCCTGGTTCTCCAGGACCACCTTACTCTTGGAGAACATCTGGCTAATCTCCATGAAAGTCTTGTTCTTGGTCTCTGGGATCACGACGTAGATGTAGGCGGCCACGGAAAGACAGACGGCGGCAAAGACCAAGTAGCAGAACGAACCCGCTGACTTCTGATGTCCGGACGCGACAAAGGTTGAGGGATTGTCAGAAGGATGGAGAAATGAGGAGAGAACCATTAAAGTGAGTCTGAATGTTTGTCCTCTAGAATTTACATGCAAGTGCAAATGATCAATGGCTTGCGTTTCATGCTGGGGGAACTTGGTTGGATACATGTTATGTCTCATTCTCAATGAATGAGAGAAAAGAGACGCTTTGAATGTCTCACCTGCAGGAAGGGGAAGACAAAGCCAACGGTAAAGTTGGACAGCCAGTTGAGGGATCCTCCTACGATGTAGGCCGCCGGGCGGTGCGACTGTTTAAACAGCTCTGCTGTGATCAGGAAGGGAATTCCAGCTGGAACAGGATCGAAACAAAACAACACCTGAGATGATCCGCCGGCATCACGGTGACATCCTCGACGCTCGTATCACACACACACTGTATGTGTGATGCGTTTAACACTGTAGAATTATGATCACCTCAATCGCCCGAAATAATCATCACAGATTTCTAAATAGAAAACTTGAGATGCAGCCACAACATTCATATAAACATACACATAAATAAACAACCCGACACTGTAAATATAGAACCGACCTCTAGAGGGCGACATTTAACTGCTAATAATTGTAGCTAATAGTTGCTGTGGAAGGTTTCAGGTGATCCTCACCTGGACCGATGCAGAAACCGGCGATGATGCCGACGACGCAGCAGACGCTGATGTAGCGCATGAACGACAGGTGAGTCTGCAGGGAGAAGAGACGGCGCTTAATGAGGGCCCGGAGGCCACACACACGCACGCGCACACACGCACACACACACACCTGTAAATATAAGGCGAGGGTGATTCCAGCGCCGCAGATGCCCATCGTGGTGAAACCCCCGATCATGAGAGGCTTCCTGCCCAACCTCTCTATGGTGAAGCACTAGAGAACAACAAACACATGTTCAATAAACACAAGGCAGAGAAACCAACAACCAGCAATGCATCCTTCCGCCATCCTTCCACCATCCTTCCACCATCCTTCCACCATCCTTCCACCTTACTACTGGACTTTCGTCCTCCCCAACACCAGCCCCTCTCATGTCCTCCCTCACTACGTCCATGTATCTTCTCCTGGGTCGTCCTCTAGCCCTGTTCCCTGGCAGCTCCATCCTCAGCATCCTTCTACCGATATAGTCCCCATCCCTCCTCTGGACATGTCCAAACCATCAAAGTCTGTCCTCTCTGACCTTGCATCCAGAACGTCTAACCTTCACTGTCCCTCTTATTGTCTCATTTCTAATCCTGTCCAACCTGGTCACTCCCAAGAAGAACCTCAGCATCTTCATCTCCTCCACTTTTAGCTCCGCCTCCTGTCTAAGTCGTCCATCATGGCTGTCCTCACCACTGTCTTGTAGACCCTTCCCTTCGTCCTCGCTGACACTCTTCTATCACAGAGCACACCTGATACTTCCCTCCACCTGTTCCAGCCTGCCTGCACACAATTCTTCACCTCCTTTTCACATTCTCTCCATCACTCTGCACTGTTGACCCGAGATACCTGAAGTCCTCTACATTTATTAGGTCCAAACTTCCTTCCACCTTCTCCTTCATAAAAGGGCCTAATTATTGTGGGATGTATTGATGTATTTAATTCGATTGGCTACTTCTGTGTGAAAAGTCCATTTTATTCTCCACTACAGTAAAACGTTTTAGTCTGTCACACCAGCATCGTGTCATTGAGACTAGAACGCTGAAACCAGGCCCCTTCTTTAAAATCAATGTGCATCTTGAATGCGCTTGTAATCAGAATTCATGTTGACATCCGATCATGTGTGACATAATACATTAAAAGTTTCTTATCAACTAAAATGTTTAATTAACCTCCCTCTAAAGTTTCCCAAACTGAAATAAGAAATAGATGAAAGAAAAGCCAATAAAGCTAAGCAACAAAACAGGGACACAAATCTTTGTGGTTGTTTTTCTCTTCTGGATAAAGACAAAATCAACCCAAATTTATTTCTGACTAATGAATCAGGAATGCGTCTTTAACGCCGGTCCAAGTCCTGCAGCTCCAGGAGGACGGAGGGGGCGTGGTCACACTCTGATTGGCTGAAAGGGGGAAAGGGGCAAGCTGTTCTCAGTCATAGTCATTTTACTCCCACCCCGATGAGTCCAGCGATGATCTCTATGACTCCTGTTCCCGCCGTGGTGTACTGGACCTCTGAGCTCAGGATGCCCGCGTTCTCAAAGATGTCATTGGTGTAGAACCAGATCTGTGGTGGAGAAAGGAGCACAGAAAGGTCAATTTAATTTGCACCGAGTCACAGTTATCTGTAGATGTTCCCCTGAAACAACAGGTCTGGACTCGGCTCTTTATTCTACGGAGACCCAACAGACAGCACATGGAGGCTCGAATCAGAATCAAGTCAGCGGGAGGTTGTGTCTGGCTCTAGCGTGCTCTGCGTTGAACCGAGACACAGTTCATGCAGCCGGAGCTAACCACAGCGCTAACGCTAACGAACTAGGAGGCATCAGTGTGCCGGTTGGCCCGGGGGCCTAAGGTGAGCCCTTCCTCTCAAGAATGCTGCCCTGAGAAGAGAACTAGGGGTGTAAAACTATAAATGAGGAGCCAGAAATGTTGGTCTTGGAGGGGGGGTGGGGGTGGGGGGGGTGCACAGGTGGTTCGACTTTACCACAGAGCAGCCGTTAGCTCACATTCAATTCAATTCAATTTGAGGCTTCGGGGGAGCAGGAGGAGCACAGGAGGTGTATTAACCAGAGACAGCAGACGGAGGCAGTTAGAGGATCACCTAGAAGCACGCACACACGCACACGCACACACGCACACACACACGCACACACACGCACACACACACACACGGGAGCCTTGCCAAAGCTTGCCACCTGTCACGCGCACTTCAGACTCAGCATCACCTCCAGCATCCTACGTCACGGCGATCATCCTCGTCATCACCGAGACACTCTGAACATCAGTGTAATCACAGCGCTCACCTTCATCATCATCATCATCCTCATCATCACCGAGACACTCTGAACATCAGTGTAATCACAGCGCTCACCTTCATCCTCATCATCACCGAGACACTCTGAACATCAGTGTAATCACAGTGCTCACCTTCATCATCATCATCCTCATCACCACCGAGACACTCTGAACATCAGTGTAATCACAGCGCTCACCTTCATCATCATCATCCTCATCATCACCGAGACACTCTGAACATCAGTGTAATCACAGCGCTCACCTTCATCATCATCATCCTCATCATCACCGAGACACTCTGAACATCAGTGTAATCACAGCGCTCACCTTCATCATCATCATCATCATCACCGAGACACTCTGAACATCAGTGTAATCACAGCGCTCACCTTCATCATCATCATCCTCATCATCACCGAGACACTCTGAACATCAGTGTAATCACAGCGCTCACCTTCATCATCATCATCATCATCACCGAGACACTCTGAACATCAGTGTAATCACAGCGCTCACCTTCATCATCATCATCATCATCACCGAGACACTCTGAACATCAGTGTAATCACAGCGCTCACCTTCATCATCATCATCCTCATCATCACCGAGACACTCTGAACATCAGTGTAATCACAGCGCTCACCTTTATCATCATCATCATCATCATCATCATTCAAATTGTTTCACATATATCCCTAAATCACGAATCCCCATTCTCCTCATCACCATTAACATAATCAATACCATATGATTGGCAGCATAATCAACAAACTGCCCCGCCCTGCCCCACCCCGCCCTGACCCGCCCTGACCCGCCCCGCCCTGCCCCGCCTTGCCCTGACCCGCCCCGCCCTCATGTACAGTCATCTGGTCTTATTTGTGGAAAATGAGCTTGTCGTCTCAGATCGTCATCATAAAAATGAACACAAAACATGTAACATGTGTGACGTGCCATCGCGTGCGTCCCTTCATCTTCACCACCGGTGCTGTTGCCTTCGCCCTCCTCATCCTCATCCTCAGCCCTCGGTTTGTGCGTGCTTCAGCACTGCTCTACTTTGTTAAGTTCAAGCTAATTAGCAGCTAAAAATACAGCCTGGAGAAGGGTGTGCTTATGAGTTCAGCTCCAGTGCTTACAGCGTGCACTTTCTGGCCCGGTTGCCCCGGTAATCATTTGAATAATTAATGACTCTCCGGGGCAAGATAAGCGAGAGAATTTGGCTAATCATATCAGCAAAAAAATGATGACATCAGCGTCGGTCTTTATTCATGAGGCCACACGAGGCTTGTAAAACAATGAGGGATCATTTAGGCCCATTTTCATCTCCGTGTCTTTGTCTAATAAGCGATATCAATCAGGGGAGGGGGCGGTCGAAGCAGGGCGAGTGGTCGGGGTGGAAATGAAGCGTTGGCGAGGGCGATGGACGTGAACGGGAGGATTTAGGATCTCATTTCAGCGTTTACTGAAGAAACACAGATTATTGAAACAAACTTTCATCTCCAGCTTGGCTTCTCTTTAGCCCCTCTTCAGCGTTACTCCTGGACATTTTTGTCCATTTCAGAAATTCAAAACTCCCCCACAAGAGTTGATCTTTCGGTGAGGAATTAATTCTGGATAGAATTTCGAAATGTCAAAATCTCAATTTTCATCCTGAAATCCCATAATTTGACCGTGTAATCCATGGCTAACCTATCCATGACCCTTTGGACAGAAGGTCATTTTTTCTAGAAATTGTCCAACAAAAGGTCACAGAGGGGTGATTTCTTTCGGGGGGGGGGGGGGGGGGGTGACTTAAATTGTAATTAAATGTGAAAATCCATAATTTGATCCTGTGGACCTTTTTGTCCACTTGAAGGTTCATGGATCAGAAAAAAATGCATGAAAGTGTCAAATTATGGATTTTAATGCTGAAAGTTTGGATTTTCAAATTTAACCCTGAATTAGACTCCTTTGCCTGTGACCTTTTGCTGGACTTGGAAACTCATTCATTCACTTTCTGAACCGCATTCGGCTTGCAAAAGTTTTGTGTAGAATTCCCAGTTATCGCTGCAGAACTAGAAATCCGTGAATTCCACTAACGTATTTGTTAGCGACACACCGGAAGGACCTCGGAGTCTTTTCCTTTGTGCTGAACAGACTAGTATATAAGACATACCCCCCCCCCCCCCCCCGGCGCTCTGGGAGTCCTTACAGCATCGATTCCAGACAGCTGCATGCCCATGTTGATGACCACCACACTCAGGACCTGCCAGCGGACCGAGCTATCCAGCAGCAGCCTCCACACCGACAGCGTCTCCGCCGACGACAGGGAGCGCTGCTCCTCCTGCATCTCTTCGATCTCGGCCTGGATGTTGCACATGGATCTGTACCGCTTCAGGGCTGCGAGACACGGAAGACGCGGGAAGCTAGGAAGGTTCTAAAGAGGTCACGCTTTCACCCGCGTCTCAGCGACACTGACCTGTAATGGTGGCGTGGACGTTGTTCTTTTCAATCAGCAGGTATCGGGGGCTCTCCGGGAACCATGGCAACAGCATCAACTGGATGAAGGTGGGTACCACCACCACAGAGAGGAAGAGAGGCCAGTACTCTTCCTGTAGCGGTCACAGCACATGCTGGACTGATGACCTCATGAAAGCGGTGATGTCATTGTGTCTGTGGTCGATGGCCGCTTGACCCCCTACCTTCCCCAGCAGCTCACTCAGGCCGAGGACTTGGGCGAGGAAGACTCCGATTCCAATAAAAATACTTGGCACAAGACCCAGGAAGCCTCGCAGGTTCTTCGGCGCGATCTCACCCAGGTACATCGGCACGACGCTGAGAGAGATGCCTGCAGCGGAAGACGAGCGGATTAACCACAAACTGGGATTAACCAACCCGAGCGGAGACTAGAGAACCAGGGCCAGGCAACATGTGAATGCGTGGGACTTGTGTGTTCAAGTTCACTCGTTAGACGAAATGCGTTAGATGCGTTCAGCGTTTGAAAAGGCGATGTCATCACGTGATTCTGACAGCGTTGTCATTACGATGCTGATTCTGATATCGTCCATGAACGGAACCTGACCGCTCATCCGGAAGAGCACCAGTGAGGCCTAGCATTGTGTGTGTGTGTGTGTGTGCGTGTGCGCGTGTGTGCGTGTACCTGAGTGGATCCCTGTGATGAAGCGGCCGCAGATGACCATCTCAGGTGAATTACAAATCCTGCTAAAGCCCATGAGTGAGCCAGCGATGAACACCAGCCCTGTTGTGTTGACCACTGTTCCTTTCCTGAAAGCACACACACACACACACACGCACGCGCAGCAGGCAGACATGAATTTACACATAAACATGTGGCTTATAAAAACCACGAGGATAACTTTTACACGCTGAAATGATTTGTGCCTACGTGAGTCCAGATTAAACATAAAACGCCATGATAGGCTCACAAGGTTAGTCGTGAGCCGCGATTGGCCGTAAAACGCTGCATGGACGGGAATATAAATTGCTGGCTTTCATTTGCATTGAAATGTTTATGCGCTAGCGTCGCATAAAACGGTGGAGCTGAAGGGAGCTCTGGGTTTAAAAGAACTTTATTCTTGCACCCCGAGGACGCGTCTAAAGGGCAGAGGGGACGTGATGACGCCGGGACAGTCTGGAGGACAAGGTGGCGCCAAAGGAGGGGCTAGAAGCACAAGTGTGTGCATGATCTTTTAATGTCGGAAATGCAAAGGATTTGAACCCAGGACCTTCTCATAGTTCATCATAGAGTGTGACATTGCTGTTAGCTTTCAAACTTCGTGCTCTTAAAGGCCGACGGCTCGACTCTCCTGGCCGCAAACGTCTCACCTGCCGAATCGGGTGACCAGCATGCCCACGACGAGGGAGCCCAGCAGACCCCCAATGGCGAAGACGGACACGGTGAGGGAGTACATGACGGTCAGGTCCTCTTGGCTGAGTCCGGTTCCTTTACGAATCAGCACCGTCCTGTTGTAAAACGCCTTTATGTACTGCGAGACAAAGAGAAATCGTGAATTCATAATCCCAGACACAGGGATTTAGTCCCGTTTGAAGCGATCCCAGAGCATTCCTTCCCGATGGGAGAGGAAACGTTGCTCATGCGTCTCAAATATTCCAGTCACAAGACCAACGTCTTCACTCTGTCAGATTCCGGAAAGTCCTCCGACCACAGCAGGAAGAAATATCTCAGGAAGTTCTTTTGTTTTTATTTTTATGGATAAAAATATCACGATGCACAGTTTGATCCCATTAAATATTGATATTGGATCAGGCAGAACAACACATTCCACACTCCGGAATGAAAACACTCCATTCCCGGTCCTAATTTTTAACTCTTGCGGCCTTCGGGAGTCTCTCAGTTGATGATCCCACCCTGGCTTTCAATGCGTGTGTGTGTGTGTGTGTGTGTGTGTGTGTGTGTCTTACCACCGAGGGGGAGTTGACCACAGCCAGATTGTAGCCATAAAGCATGGAGCTGCCAAAGGAAGTGAGGAACGCCACCGCCAACAAGGAGCCGGTCAGCTGCTGCAGCGATGGAGGGAGACGTTTCAGGACGTGAAAGTCTTTCATTCCACAGGACAGCCGGGAGGAGAATCCCGAAACGGACGAGGCAATAGAGACTCTCCGTGATAAAGGCTGACTCCCAAGTGCTTCTTCGTCTTTTCACCGCGTCCTACAACGCGACATCACCGGCGGTATCCTCAAAGTACTTCTTCACATTTTTTTGTGTGAATATTCAGTTAAATTAGGAAACCAGAAGCTTTTTTTGGAAACAAAGCAAACGGAAAAAGTTGGCCCGCCGATTCTAAGAAAGACGCAAACATTTTATCTCAAGAGGGAATGCTGTCCGGTTGAGGAAGGAATATTCATCCTAAGTTTAAAATGTGAGTTTAAAGTGTGAGGGAACCCTTGAATTGGGAAACACAAGATCAGTATTTATAGAAAGCTGATCGGTATAGGTCCAGTTATTGAGATAAGGAAGCACCTGATCCAAGCTAACACGGAAGGTGCGAGAGAATTCTGCATCTCTTTACCTGAATTAAATTCGTGCCAGGAGGAAGAAAGTAAACAAACATTATGACGTAACAGCGATTCACAAACACGATCCTCACACAAGTAATCATCTCAATTATTGACAGATCGTGCGCTTCTGATGTTTCAGTGGGGTTTTCTTTTGGGTTTGGGTATTTTGTTGTCTTTGTTGGACGTACGATTATTAATCACCTTGACGACAAACGTGGGACGGCCTCTCATCCACAGAAACTTTCCTTCGCTTTGCAGGATAAAACATTTTAGACAATTCCTCCAATTTCTCAAACGACGATGTGAAATAAAATCCGATGTCGAGGGCGTTGCTATCCTCTTGGCTCATAAGTAAGTTATAGACTCAGTGAACAGCCGCTCTCATGATAATTATAGGTTTATTATCTTTGGTTAAGAATCAGGATTTACATTGAAAGACATGATCATTTCTATTCCACTGCACAAAAACAATTAATTTAACTGATGTTTTAAAAAAGAAAACTTCAGTCGATCGTCGATTCACACAAGTCTGAAAGGTGGTTCTAAACCCTGTTAGCTTCAGGTCCTCTGTAGGGCGAGTTCTGCTGACAGGCCCGGTTCTGGATCTGAACACATTCAAACCAAACAGCGCCGACTTACCGATGTGATTTTCCCTGATGGTGGAATTAAAATCTCCTCAGCCATTTGAGATCGCTATCCTCGAATCCCAGACAGCAAAGAGTGGAATGCTTTCTCTCTCTATGCTACAGATGAGCTCATGGTGGGAGCGGCGGCGGCGGCGGGTGGAACCGGGATCCAGGAGGGTATCGTGGGCCAGAACCTGTGCAGCGTACGCTCTGCAGGGCAGCAGTCCACAGGCCTCTGATAACAAGCACGCAAAGTGTCATCACATGACAGGCAGCAGCGTGATAGACGGAGAGAACGGACTGCTGGAAGCAATTAGCTCTAACTGAATTTAGAGAGAGAGAGAGAGAGGGGAGAGAGAGGAGAGAAGAGAAGAGAAGAGAAGAGAAGAGAAGAGAAGAGAAGAGAAGAGGGGAGATGACCTTTGACCTCGGCCCAATTCCGCATTTAAATAGAAACCACCATGATCACGACGATGCATATCTACTCCTCAACAAATCAACTCAACCGCCGGGAGAATGCAGCGTTTCTTCCTTGTGCTCCCTCGTTCACAGGGTAACGGCAGCGGAGGGGGGTAGTCTGCCTGGTCACTGGGTAACAGCAGCGGAGGGGGGTAGTCTGCCTGGTCACTGGGTAACAGCAGCGGAGGGGGGTAGTCTGCCTGGTCACTGGGTAACGGCAGCGGAGGGGGGTAGTCTGCCTGATCACAGGGTAACGGCAGCGGAGGGGGGTAGTCTGCCTAATCACAGGGTAACAGGCCCCCCCCCACTGCCTCTGGTGAGGTTGCTGTGTTTGTGGTGTGGGCGTGGCTACGAGAGCCTTGGCAGAACACGAGGCACACCTGTTGCTCATTCTGCCCCGTTACCATCCTGCTCCCTCGGCCCTCACCTGCTGCCGGCCCGGCGCCAGATTACGCTTTCATCGCCGCCTTCTCTTAGTCTGAGTCTTCTGGTGTCAGCGTAGCGGAACTTCAGGTCTTTTTGTTCCATTTCTCCGGTGCCTGCCCGCCAGCTATTGAGTCAGTTGTCTTGTCATTGTTTGCTTCATGTTATTTTCCCAGCTAACAGTTGTTTTAGTTATTGTTTTAGGCCCAGTTTTCTTTTTATTATCACTGTTTTTTGATGCCTGATATTCATTCATTCATTCATTTTCCGAACCGCTTAGTCAGTTACCGGGTCACGGGTCGTGCTGGAGACTATCCCAGCAGTCACCGGGCAGGAGGCGGGGGGGGGGGACACACCCTGGACAAGCTGCCAGTTGCCCCCCAAGGGTGGAACTGTTTGTTTCAAAACATGCACCTCTTTGGCCTCATTCAAAACGGCCCTAAAAATTCACCTTTCAGGGGGGCAGAAACGGAGATAGTCATCCAGATCCCCCCCCCCCTTTTTTTGTCCACCTACATTGTACACAATATGTGTCTTTTTAATTTATTGTTATTTTGAATCAATTGAGTAATTTAATATTAGTTTTATTGGTATTGTTAAATGTCGATGATTTATGTACGAAGGACTTTCAACGGAAACAAGGAGCAGATAGATATATAAATAGATAGAGAGATAGATACAGGTACCAGTAACTGTAATAACAGTATTACTGGGCCCTCATCCCTCTCTCAGCGCTGGTCCACTGACGCTCTCCCAGCATGTCGCCAGACGGTCATTAGGGGGAGGGGCCAGCTGCCAGAAAGGAAATGGATGGCTCTCATTTGTTCTCATTATTATCGTAACAGCCATAATGCTCAGACAGACACACACACACCGCTCGCTGTCAGCGCCATGAAACCGTCCCATTAGTTATGCTGCGAGACAGCCTGTGTGTGTGTGTGTGTGCGTGTGTGTGTGGTGATATATCATTATTCCTGCAGTATGGAGAAGCAGTGTGAGGGAGCTGCCTAACACACGCACACACACGCGTTGCGTTTGGTCAACTTGCTGAAATCATTTCAGAACTGCCTGCTGGGTGATCTGTGGCATTCAGCGTCTACACAGACCCACACGGGCCACACAGGTAACAGGTGAGATGCCGGTTGAGTCCATTGCTGCCCCGAGTACCGGCAAAAAGTTCCAATGGGGGTCTAAATGTTGAAGACGTACAACCGATAGGAATTAAATCATGAACAAGATTAAATGACCTGACGGGGTAGAAATAACACATCACAGTTTTATAATGTTAATTATATTTCTCCACAATAATGTTCAGGGTGTTTAAAACAGCCACACGACTCTACAGGTGGAGCCTACCTGTGAGCGTGTTTGTTTTGCTGTACAGACTCATCCCACAGAGACATGAATCGTCCATGAATGGCATACACTCCCACTGGTTGTGTACTGTAGCGTTGATGTTCATGAATACATCCTCAAGAGGGCAGCAAAGATAACGTGTGTCTGGACCATCTTTGATCACAATGTGTCAGCTTCAATGTCTGTGTCTGTGTGTGTGTGTGTGTGTGTGTGTGTGTGTATCATTAACAGTGGGAGGATCCTGCATTTAACCAGGCTACTCCCTGATCACACACACACACACACACACACACACACAAACACGACGTGATTTAAAGTGCAAGAAGCATAGGCTGCAGAGAGAACAATCTAACTGTTGTGATTGTGGAAGTAAATTGGGTCGTTAACATGTAAGAGCTAACAATGCACTGAAAATAATTGTTCTTAGTGCGTGTGTGTGTGTGTGTGTGTGTGTGTGTGCGTGCGTGCGCGCTTGCCTGCCAGTGGCAGGTAGCTGTTGTTGTAATCCTATTACAGGAGCAATTTGTTTAGGCGCTTCTCATAATGCAGCCGTTTCTCTATAAGCTGCGGCGGCAGCAACGGCTCTGAGTCGGGGCAAACGACAGGTTTGGAGGCCTCCCGATTCTCGCATCCATCCACTCCATCACTGACCGTCGTCGCCACGTCAATGTGCATGTAATACACCTGAATCCAGATTATATATCTCGGGTCTCGCTGCCACTTTGAGGGAGCGATCGTAGATTATTCAGGTTTGGGTCTTCTGTTATTCATAATATATTTATGAGGCGTTATGTGTTCGGCTAGTGATTGATTAATGCCGACTTCCAACCTCAAGCAAAGAAGACTTTTGTCCCCAGATTATACATGATTATGCATTAAAAACTCTTCCAGCATGTAGCAATGCTGATAATAAACTATAAACAGTGAGAGATGTTCTTATTTGAAAAAACAAAATAGCTATACCCCCAATAAACTTTGTCATTGCTCTCTGGGAGACTGATGCAGCATCTTTAAATGAGGTATCCAGTCATGGGCCTTATTTTGAGTCTGCAGTTACTGCTGCGGCCTGAAGGGGGAGACATATTTGTCACATTGCAAGTTGCCAGGATCCTGTTATAATCACTTATAAGATATTGAGCACCTGTTGTGATTGGATGAATAAAATGCTCCTTTTCTTTGATATGCTGCACTGTTTGGGAGTAATGCTACTCACATAGTTAACAGGATGAGGGCCGGATCAGCCGTGGGCTGTCCACAACCCACCAGGAGGTCATTTATCAATGTATTCATCAAGCAATGGGTCATTACCGACAGATTAGTGGAAGGAATCACAGGGAATGATGTGGAAACATAGCACTGGTGAGATTAATGATAAGTGCGCTAGCATAGCCCAACAGTGATGATTTGTTTTTTTGCATTAGCCACATGCTAGCATGCAGCATTGCTAGGATGATAGACAGACATGTTGATTGTGATAGTGGAAAAAGGTCATTTTTATTGTGTTATTAAGCTTCAATGATTCTTTTTCTAGGGTTGGTGGAGCTTTAATACAAAAAAAAAAAAGATTCTACAGATTAAAAAGGATTACGGTAGTAGCAAATATCAGAGCTGTGAGCTCCACCATTAACTCCGGACAAAATGGAGGCTAAAGAGGGGACAAAGCTAGCATTTCACAGTCCAGAGGGTTTCACTGCCGTGTCAGATCATTGCTGTCATGAGGGGGGGGGGGGGATGAAAAGCTAACAAAGGCTCTCTGCCACATGTAGTGCGAGGAGCAGCCCCGGGCCTCGTGCATCTGCCACCAAGATGGATCCGGCGAAAGCATGGATGGAGATGAAAAGGATTGTTGGTTTTTGGATGGAGAAACGAAAAAGATTTAGGGATGCAGACGTCTCTGTTTTCTTTTCTGTGGCAGGGCATTTGCAAAATAGTGACGTTTCCGAGCGACTGCCAGTTGTGCAGTTACACGGAAACTGCTTTCCGAGTTAGTCCCCGGACTATTTGTTACTGGGCACCGCACCAGAAACACTTTGGCCACAGGCAGCCTCTTTAACCAACTGTCCAAAAGCCTGCTCTGCGGAATTAAATTAAAATCTCCTCTTTCAGTGCGGAACTGAGCGGACCTGTCCAGCAACAGCTTAGCCTTTTTTTTAGGGTTTGTTTTGCATGTGAAATGGGTTTCGCCGGATGTCGCCGACATTTGCGGCCAACAAGTTCCAAAAATCATTACCGTTTTAAATTCCAAAAAATTATTCATATTGCTATGTTCTTAGTTGCCACGGAGATCTGAATGCATGCAAAGCGCCAATAGCTGCAGTCTTTAGCGTTTTAGAATTATCACAAATCATCTGGTCCAATAATCAGTTATGTTTACTTCATTTCTCCGTCCTGATTGATTTACTGTTTTCTCCATTAGCTTAGCACGGGCCGTTACTCCACCTCCAATGCGTGTAAATCCTTTAAATACGTGACATCCTGCCAGCTTCAGCTCGTCCCCTTTTGAAGTCACGCATACGGAATCGGACTTCTTTCATTTGAAATATTATTACAACAACCTCCAAACTCCAACTTCCTGTCACCTGACTTTGTCCACGAGCAGAACGGTCCCTTCTTACGCTGCGTTAACGATGTGAGAGTAAACGCCTCTGTTTAAAGTCGGCCATGTTTCCGAGGGAGGAGCCTGGGATAAGTTTCCTGCAGCAGTTGCTTTGCTGCTAAGTGGTAAAGTTGGTGTTGCTGCAAATAGTGCGCGCAGTAATTATAGCTGAGGTTCCTGTGAAATCACAAGAGCAGCAGGAGGCTGATAGCCTCTCTGCCTTCATCTCTCTCCGTTTCCCCGGCCAGCGCTGACATACCTCGCCGCACAGGCGCATAGGCGAGAAATTAAGCGCAAGGAGACGCCGATCGCTCTCCCTAATGTTACGAGTCCAGAGGTTACAAACCCTGCACATGCGATTGGTGCATTCCTGCAGCGGATTTAGCGCTTCCCTTTGGACGATGTCTTCTTCGTAAATCTCAATATGTCACAGGGAATCATGCAAAAGTGCACTCCCGTTCGTCCACCGGGGACAGCGGCGCGCGCACGCAGAAAGCGGCGGAATCGGAGGCCAGTTAGCAGAGCGGCTGTCGTCAGCGTGATGGTCAGCCGTTGCGCCGCTCCGTCTCTGGCCCATTGGCTTCTGTGGTCAGATTCAATTTCAGCCGGTATGACTATATGGGCCGCTTCGCCATTAGCTGACAGCTACGTCTCGCCGCCGCAGACTTCGGGGGGGGGGGGGGGTCTGGCCAAATTTTAAGGCCAATTGACTTTTAATATGAATCACGCCGGGATGCCAAGGACTCATCCCATCGCTGGAAATTAACAGCCTGGAGCACCGAAACACACTTTCAGAGGCGCACACACAGGCGTTCTGACTCACCAACAGTTATTAATGGCTCGACTGGGCGCTGTGATTGTTCGCTGTGCAACTAGACAAGCATCACGCAGCGCAGCCCGTGACACTGGTGGTGCCGCGTACAGTAAAGTCAGGCCTTCCCATTTAAGGCTGTCAGGCCGCCACGCCGCGTCGCCGTCGCCTCTGGCTTCAAGCTGCCTGCTATTTTGTTTTTAATGGCATTCTTGCCAATCCCCCCCCCCAATAAGAATTATTAACCTGTTCTTCCTCCGATTTGGTTCATCTCGCTCTTCCTTCTTTCATCACACCCTCTTTAAACTTGTGTCTTTCCTCAGCAGGCGACTCTAAAAATGTTCCAAAAATAACCTTGTCTCCAAGAAATGCAGCGACGGACGTCTAATTAATAAATAAAGTCGACTTGTCTCGACGAAAGCGTGGGACACTTGGTGGCAGAGAATCTATGAAAGCAACCGCAACGCCCTTGTCACAACATCCACTATTAGATCAGAGCTCAAAATGCTTCAAAAAGAGCTTCATAAAACTCTTCTATCGTGGATTCATTTGTGTTTCTGCCGCCGTTAAACCCTCCCTAACTTCAGGTCCATGGTGAGGCAGTTCTTTTAGTGGACGGTGCCGACTGCGGCTGGAAAAAGCTAAACCTCACCCGTGGAGTCCAGCTTTGTTTTAAGGCTGAACTTTTAGGCTGGTGAGGGAATTAATGCTCGATCCCTTTATAAGCCGTGCGTGGGCTGATATCAGATACCCCTCTGAGGGCACTTTCATCTACGGGCTGGTACATGCTGAACATGTACTGCCTGTGGAGTTACATTCAACATGAAAACACACCTGATCCAGCCCGTGTGACCCATGTGGTTCTGTTCTGACAATCCCTAACACTCATTTCTGCTTTGACATTATTCCCTGAGCGACTTAAGACGTTGTTTTTTTGTTTTTATTTTTAGTTCATGTGTCTACCTCTTTACCTGGATCCACACCAGAAGTTTAGTCTGGTCCGAAACCCCATCCTCCCACCAAGTTTCATGGGGAAATGTTCAACGGTTTTTGTGTAAACCTGCTGAAAAATGTGCCGTCCTTCCCTCTCAGAGGTCACGAAATCCTCTTCACTTGTACAATGCTGAAGAAAAGATATGTCAGATCTGCCCGAACAAAGGACAGAGAGTCTGTTGTTCACCAAACAGAATCGGGACCTGGATCCATGTTTGATCTGGATCAGTGTAAACAGGTTATTAGATCTGTGTTCGCATTACCTTATAAGGACGGCATGTGTGAGCTGAGATGTTGACATGGCAACGCCAGGTTTCCTCACATTCCCAGTGTTGCTGTTATGGGGCAGAGTCGCAGGGGAAAGGTCGCTCTGGAAGTGCCATGGAATCTTTAATTCCAGAATGGAGTTCTGTTCAGAAAAAGCACCTGGACTGTTCTCCATCCCTCCGACTTTCACAGAACCCGGATCCTTTCTTTGCATGAGCAGTAAAAAATGTCTTTTTCCGAACCTCTCTTGACTTTTTACTGCTGAAACATTGATGCCAAAATCCCGCACCTGTTCCAGGGACACAAGATGGGATTGCTTTTCCCTGCTTGCTGCAGCGCCGGGCTCGCCCAGAGGCACGGATCGCTGTGGCCGTCATGACGTGACAGTATCTGCCTGGTATGCACAAAGGGTTAACGGCGGGACCAGGTGTCGGATTATATTTAAGTCTGAATGTCAATTCTACAATTCCTGGTAAAAAAAAAAAAAAAAAAAAAACAGGGATGAGGACCGAAGAGGACGCATGTCTGTCCCGTGTGCTGCTCGGTCTCTGCTGAGGGTGTTGAAATGAGACCCTTGAGGTTATTGACAAATGCAAACTGCTGCCGGCGCGCAAAATTAGGCATCTCTGCAAATGCATTAGTTAGAATGGAAATTGTGACGACGCAGCCGCAGGTCACATGATCTAAAAACAGGCTGCAGCTTTTTGGAAGAGAATGGAAACATTCGGACCTGAAATGTGTCCACCGAAGACACAGATATTTATATATACACACCCATGGGTTGTTAATTCACATTATTAGAAATATTCGCCAGGAACTTAGCCATAATGGCATAACACAAGGCCACATGGTTGCTATGGCTACCATTTCTAATAGTAAAAGCTGATTCTTCAAGGCTTTCCTGGCGGAAGAAGCTCCATTATTTTTGACATTCTAGGGTTGGCAGCAGTTTAATGGGCTTCTTTAAGATTTCCAACGACATCAGTGTTTTAATATTAATTAAGTCATTTTTTTTTTTACCAGCTGTAGTTTATTGTGTGTTGATTTCATAGGCGTGAATTGCTAAATCGTAATAATTACGACGATGACAGGTCGGCGTGTTTTCTAACTCCAGATGCTATTTTTTTGTAGGAGACATTTTTATGAACAAATATAGCTGCACGAAGCTGGATCGGCTTTCCTGAAATTTAACGCTCGTCCATCCAGTTTGTTCAAAGATGTGCACACACACACACACGCACACACAGCGGCCAGGCCTCCCACAGGGGTCGGATTACCATCAGCCACTGATGTTAACTCCTGTGTTGTAGTTACAGAGCGGCTCGTTTATCGGTGGATCTGCAGCTAACGTGCCTCAGAAAGCTCTGCAAACGGTAACGGTAACGGTAACGGTAACGGTAACGGTAACACCTTGACGTGTTAAGACGTTTATCCATACTTTTATTACGGTGCAGAATTCCATGCGTAATTCTGTCATGGGTGTTGGTGACGCGGTGACGGAGCCGGAATCATTAAAGATATAACTGCTGGTTCTAAGTGGACAAAAAAAAATCAAAAACAAAAGTGGAATCCCTAAAAATAGGGGCTGCACGGTGGCGTTGTGGTTAGCGCGGTGCCTCACAGTAAGAAGGTACCGGGTTCGAGTCATGTCTGTGCAGCGTTTGTAAGTTGTGTCTTTGGGTTTCCTCCAAAAACAATCGGTGAATTGATCACTGCTTATTTTCTGTGTGTGAGTGGTTGTTTGTTCGTGGCCCCGCGATGCGCTGGCGACACATCTGAGGTGTAACCCGCCTCTTCGCCACAGCGAGCTAGCCTCCAGTAACTCCCGCGACCCGCAAAAGCGGAAGAGGATGGACGGATGAAGTTACCCACAGGATTAGTTCCGGCCGCCTTCGGCTGAACGCGACCTCACGGTGTTCGCATTCTGCTGGGGGTCTTTGCTTGACCTTTTTGCCCTCCCCGTGGGGGGGGTGGGGGGGTGGGGTGGCATATGCAGTAATACCAATCTATTATACGATGGTATAACAAGGGGCATCAGGGGGAAGTTATGCACGTAACTCCAATTACAGCGGGCATTATCCGAGTCGCCTCCCACATACGAGTACACAATAAGGGCGGCGTGCGCGCTGGCAACAGCTTAATGTGTTTGTACTCACTTGTGTATAGAATGCAGTAGTGTGGGCTAAAAGTGAAGCCAGGACTCCCTGAGCTGAGAACAGCAGAAAATTTGCCCAGCCCACCAGCTTTGCTTCCCAAGTGTGTGTGTGTGTGTGTGTGTGTGTGTGCGTGTGTGTGTGTTTGTGTGCGTTTCGGCTGCTTAAGCGAGTAAGAAGCCATAAAAACAGTATTGGCCTCTGTCTAATGTAGGGCCTGACCCCCTTAGGCGTGTGTGTGCGTGTGTGTGTGTGTGTGTGTGTGCGCGCTCATCTTATTTAGCTGAATCCATTATTATACGTTCATCTGCCCATTTCCCTTTATGGCCGTCTCCGTCTGCGATTGTTTTGTTTTGGGTTTTTTTGGACTGAATTTCACAGACGCTTGTTTATCCTTGGATCCGCTAACGCATAGCTTAGCTTCACGCTTGCCCCGCCTTCGTCAGCGAGTGGCCAATGAGGAGGGCCATTGGTGCCCCGTCACAGACCGCGATGTCGCTTTAAAGTCTTCTAAAGTGATGTCAGAAACAATCGCCATGGTTACGCCTTCTGTGTCGCCGAGAGGACTGGGCCAAGCTTCTGTTAATCCGACCCAACCACCAGGTTATAATCTGGATCCTCGCCTTTGATTTTATTCTGACTGACCTGTTTTTAAGTTTGTGTTTATGTTACCCAGAATCCCAAATGAAACCCTGACGACTCGCAGACTCACAAATGAAGATGTCAGATCACGTAACCTCCTTCGATACGGAGAACCTGCGGCATCTTATTGATCTCGTTTTCGTCCAGGACAGGGACAGGACGGGATGAGGGACCCCGTCTGCTGGTGTCTCTGCAGGCTGTGAAGGACGCGCCGGTTAAAGGCGCAGCTTTAGCAGAGAGGCGGCTTCTTGTCATCAATATCCTCTTATATAAATGTCAACCGGGCCATTTTACTCACAGCTATTTCCCACACTGCTGATTACATTACTCTCTCGCTCAGTGCGTCTCTCAGCTCTCTCGCCCTTCCTTGGTTCTCTCTTTGCCTTCGCCCCATTAATCGTTCTCTGTTTTTTCTTATGGTCCCCCCCCCCCTTCCCTCAACCCCTGCCTTGATCTGTCATGGCCGACCCATGCACTCTCTCTCTCTCTCTCTCTCTCTCTCTCAGTAGTGTGTCAATAGCCTGCCTCCGTGAAACAAGTCAATTTTCTGCTGCCTTGGCAGGGGAATAAATCTTCAAGCAATCTGAGAGGCCAGAGGTATTTATTTGTGTGTGTGTGTGTGTGTGTGTGTTTCACACACAAATGTATACGCCCACACGTGTATGAAAGCACACGCAAACACAAACCCAGGTTTTTTTTAATATATATACTAGTTTGAGGTTTTGCAGTGTATTTTCACACGGATAAATATTGGGATGCTTCCGTTCATTTAAAATCATGTTTACAACTCGACTGGGTTATACAGGTAAACAAAGGAGTAAACGACCAGTCACTAGTGAACACCTCAGCAGCGGCTATTTAATTTAATTACACTTATGATACATTTATTTATACTTGATTTCAGTGAATTGCTTGCTCTAAATCGTCCGTAGTGTGTGTGTGTGTGTGTGTGCGTGCGTGTGTGGTCGTCTGTCTATGTGTGGCCCCGTGATGTGCTGGCGACACATCCGAGGTGTACCCCGCCTCTTGCCCATCAAGGCTTGTGGGAAAATGGAAGTGAATGTATGATAAATAATTGCTTCCTGCTTCAACCACCTGAGTGAACCCTCCTGTCAGGCTGAAGATCTTTGATCATAATCCTGTGATGTTATTGTCAACGTCTGTGTCTGAGGGGGGGCGCTTGATTCGTGTCATCCCGTCAGCGTTGACGTGTTTGCCCCTTGGCTCGGTTGATGAGGCCCGACACAGACGACTGGATGGCGTTCCGTCTGTCGAGCTGCCATCATTTTATCAGCTGTTTGATCACCATCATTAGTGAACTCACACACGCATCAACATCCACGTAACAGACGTAATGCTTTCGGATCGTACTGGGAAAACGGCACACGTCTCATCATCGGCATCATCTCTGGTTTCACTTGCTGGCCGTAATCAAATTAATAATATGCTTAAACATTCTAATTATAACTCCCAGATGTCTCTCAGGCATCCTCGCTGACATTTCCCAAGGTCTTCTGGGAATTCTAGGTCATCGCTGATGGATGTAAAAGTAGACCGGACAGCCGGGAACGTGAAATGGCAGCTCCTCGTCGCAGGCTTGACCTTCGTCCTGCGGTAGCCATCGCAGGCTGATGAGGTGGAACAGCGTGATTGTGTTCCCTCACACACTATTGAACATTTTCACATTAAAATCATAACTGACATTTCTGAATTTTGTTCCCTCCTGGGTTTTGATTAAACATGTATATATATATATATATATATGCGTGTGTGTTCCAGTATAAGTGTTGTGAACATGTTGTGCACAAGATGCAACCTTTTAATCCAATTAATGTGCGTGCAGGAGGTTATGAACCTGGATTCTCCCGTAGCCGGAGGGATGCTTTAATTCCTATTGATCTGGAGAGGCCGGTGTTGGATCAATGCAGGAGCGAGGTGGCATTTCACACCTCTGATGGTGGTTTAATACAGTACAGGATGGCGGTAGAGGGGCGGGGGGTAACCTCAGGGTTGGATTTATGCACTGGTGGAACGAGTGGAACTATTTAGATTTTTTTTTTTTTTTTACATTAAAAGGCAAATAAAACTACAGTGTCCGCCTGTCGACTCCATGAGTATAAGTATATAAGATTCCTGCTTTGTTTTTAAACCAATTTTTAAACTGCGTCTGGCTGTAATGTCGCACTACCGCCAGAGGGTGGCGATAAAACACCTACGGGCTGTTTGCAACTGATGAAAGCAAAAGAAGAAGATCGTAGCGCAGACAGCTGTTACTGTAATACTCATCAATTAGAATGCATGCCTGATATGCCCATTCCCAAAGATGCTACTTTATTAATAAATTATTAGACATGATTATTATTGTGTTCTATTAATATATTATCATTTATTTTATTCAAAAAAAAATAATATATAATATATACTGTAATATAAAAATGTTGGTGCTCCGATTGGCTGGATGGAAATGACTATAGAGCCAATAGGAGCGCCCAAATGAAACCCAATCTGATTGGAGAATGGTCTGACAGCGTGTAGAAAAGTAATTTAAATAATTTGAGTAATTTAAATAATTTGCTGATGTTTTACTAAAACCGAATCTGTGTAAAAAAAAAAACCAAGTAACACAAATCTTGAATTATGTCTTTACAATGACGTCAGACTGGGTCTCCTATCACTCCCGGTTACTCAGTTTCCCATAATGCCATGCAGGCAGCGACGACTGGAGCGGCTGATCCGCGCTCCGGCCGCTCGGTTTCCGCCCGACGCCGTTCAACACCTTGTTAATTGAACATCGATTTTCCTTTGGCGCACTTCTGTCTGATAAATGGCGCTCTGCTCCAGCAATAACTAAATAATCTGTTGTTATTAATTACCTCAATAGAGAAACAAAACGGCGTCCTTTTCAGATGATTCCTTCAAAGTCATTAAAGGATCGTTTTACGTTTTCAGTCGTGTCCGTTTAATCCGATTAGATTTTAGTGACAATCCAGATTAGACTAGAAAAGACGGGTTTTATTTCATTCTCCCTCCACCAGAAAATCCATCAGGTATATTTTGTGTGTAAAAGAGAAACCCGCTCATTGAAAGTGTGTAAAAAGGTACTTTTAGCTCCACTATATAAAAAGGATACACTTCACTAATAAAAACTCTTTAATTGTATATTTAATCTTAAAATGTAAGAGAATAAAATCAATCAGGTCTTTATTTCTTCCTTCAAATGACTCATTTTGAAAGCCTCCCCGGACGTCATAAAGAAGTTTCGCCTTCAGGGTCAGGAAGTAAAACAGTCAAAGGCTGAAATCAGAGCCGGCTGGCCCGTCTGCTCGGCCACGTGGTGATTTGTTATGGTGTGCAGCTGGGCGGGGGAGGGGGGGGGGGGGGGTCCGCTCGCTATTAATGAACACATCAGACTGTTGTCATCAGCAATGAATAAATCACTTCAGTCACGGTTCACAGTTCAGCAGACCGGCCGGCAGCACCGGGACGTCCCGTCAGAAAAGAAAGAGCGTCGCGTCATTTTTTATTTTAGCCTCTTTATATAAATAATCAAAATAACAATCAGTTTGTAACACAATCCTACAGAATTCATGAAACAGCTCGAGGCGAATTTTTATATTTCAGTGAAAATGATTCCTTTTTTTAAAATGCAAAATCTAATGTGAACAAAAAGGACTCGAGGATTGTTTGACTGTATTTGTACTGTAATACATGCTACTGTGTGACTGTACTTGTACCCCAACATTCTATCTAATAAATATATTCATCATCATCATCATCAGGATTGTTAAATCGCCCAATTTCATATGCAGGGCAGCAGGCTGGTGCAAAAAGGTCACAGGTTCAAATCCCGGTGTGAGTGTGTGCGTGAATGATTGCCTGTCTGGCCCTGCCATGAGCTGGCGACTCGTCCAGGGTGTGCCCCGCCTCTCACCCGTAGACTGTAGACCAGGTAACGGCCAAAGCGGTAAAAGTAGATTAACTCCTTGAGTGCCAGACATTTTCAACTCAGCTGTACGCTGTGTTGTCGCGCATTTTTTCAGATGTTCCAAGCCCCACAGAATATTCTTTACTAGAACGATACAAACACCAAATGAAAGATCAAAGTCTCTTCTTTCATCAGAAAAAGAAAGTGTGTTCCTGTCATTTTTCGTTCCGGGTCGGCAGTGAATGTTCGGGTTTAAAAAAAAACGTCTTTAGACGTGAACGGCACTCAAAGAGTGAATCGTTCTGCTCCCTTCCTCTCTCTCTTTGTCTCTCTTGTCTCTTTATGTCTCTCTCCCCTCCTACCCCGGTGGACAGTGACTGTGATTTGCAGCACACCTGAGTGGCTTCAGGTCAGAGGGAGACAGCAGCTTGTTAGAGGACGACTTTTATCTGAGACTTCAGCTCCTCTCTCAGAGACGCCCGGAGGACACGAAGGTTTTCCTGCACGGCCACGACCCCGAGTCTTCATCGTCTCAGTCCCGAGTGAACATTTAACGGTGATGCTGTTCTACCCTGACATGAATGCACTGGATTATGCTGCCTGTAGCATATACGCCTCACAGTGATGAGTACGTGAACGCATCACCATTTAAATGCACTTAATTATTTGGAGTGACTCAAATGCAGCACGTTACGCGCAACGGTAACTGAACGCATCAGCATTCAAAGCAAATATTCCATGGATGCAGTAACTGAAACAGTCAGTGAACGCATCATCACCAAAGCTGCCAGAGTGACTAAAACAGTCAGTGAACGCATCATCAACAAAGCTGTCACAGAAACTAAAACAGTCAGTGAACGCATCATAATCAAAGCTGCCACAGTGACTAAAACAGTCAGTGAACGCATCATCAACAAAGCTGCCACAGAAAATAAAACAGTCAGTGAACGCATCATCACCAAAGCTGTTAGAGTGACTAAAACAGTCAGTGAACGCATCATCATCAAAGCTGCCACAGAAACTAAAACAGTCAGTGAACGCAACGCCATTCAAAACAACTCGTCAGTATGTGAATACAATCTGCAGTGCTGCTTAAGTCAGTGAACGCACCACCAGTCAGACCAATAACAGAAGTGGAGTGACGTTTTTTAAAGAGCGTTGAGAGACGAAGGTTCCACAGCTGACGGTTCTACCGATGCGTTACATCCCTCCGTGCGTTACATCCCTCTGTGCGTTACATCCCTCCGTGCGTTACATCCCTCCGTGCGTTACATCCCTCCGTGCGTTACACCCCTCCGTGCGTTACACCCCTCGGTGCAACTCAACGCTGCGTTTCCTAGTCGAGCAGTTCATTTTCTGAAACAGAAAGTTTTGATTTTTGACACATGAAACATTGAATACTTCCTTATTTGTTATGATCGTGTCTGTATTTTGGCACTTTCATTGGTTTGCATAAAAACGAATGTTAGAAAAAGCAAACCTCCGCCAGATGATGGAGAAAACATAATTAAAGTGAATGTTAAAGTGATGAAGATGATGGTTGCTATCCGGCCGCTTCAGTTCACAAAACATGGGGAAAGCTGAGCCATTTCTTTTTATAGATTTGCGCAGCTCTTTAATGATAGCGGCGTCATTGGGGGGGCTGTAGAGCCACAGGGGTCCTTATTTACAACGAGCAGCTAGTGGCCCCGGGTCGGCACTTGACAGAGCACACTTCCCAAAGATGAAATTAAAGCCTACGTGGAAAAGTGAATGTTTCTCCATTTGGGGGTGGGTATCAGATGAAGACATCGCATCCATCAGCATGGATGCTGAGCTCACTGATGGAGAATGAAAGGGGCCAGAGTGCGGGCGGGAGGCCCCCTCCGAAAAGATCCAAGACAAGGCGTGTAATCAAATGTCACGGCGCGACCGGAGCAGGAACAAATCACAAAATAAAACTGTCCCAGAGCTGCACGAGGCTGCGAATCTCTATCTATCTATCTATCTATCTCTTTATCTATCTATCTATCTATCTATCGATCTATCTATCTATCTATCTATCTATCTATCTATCTATCTCTTATCTATCTATCTATCTATCTATCTATCTATCTCTTTATCTATCTATCTATCTATCTATCGATCTATCTATCTATCTATCTATCTATCTATCTATCTATCTATCTCTTTATCTATCTATCTATCTATCTATCTATCTATCTATCTCTTTATCTATCTATCGATCTATCTATCTATCTATCTATCTATCTATCTATCTATCTATCTATCTATCTCTTTATCTATCTATCTATCTATCTATCTATCTATCTATCTATCTATCTATCTATCTATCTATCTATCTATCTATCTATCCATCCATCCATCCATCCATCCAATCCATCCATCCATCCATCCATCCATCCATCCATCTATCTATCTATCTATCTATCTATCTCTCTCTCTCTCTCTCTCTCTCTCTCTCTCTCTCTCTCTATCTATCTATCTATCTATCTATCTATCTATCTATCTATCTATCTATCTATCTATCTCTCTCTCTCTCTCTCTCTCTCTATCTATCTATCTATCTATCTATCGATCGATCTGGGCTTTTTATAACCTACTGGTACGACACCAGTGCTGCTGCTGGGATGCAGCATCGCCCTCGCTCTAAATGTCTGCAGCAGATGTTTGTCCTGTTATCCCGTGTTTGGCGAGGCAGCGTTGTGCGTAACGGTCCGACTGCTGCCAGGCCTCTGCATCTGTTCCCATGCAGGGAACAGACCCCTCCCCCAACGGTTGGGTTTTTACTTCCTAAATTGAAGGTCTGAAGGAAAAATAAAATTCTGGTACAAGTTCTCATCAAATCTCTATACCAACCTGAGAAAGTTCTTCAGCGCGGAGGATTTCAAATGTCAGGTATATATTTCCCGGTTCCCGGTATATTTCTGTTTGTTTCATCAGATGTATCCGGATTACAATCGCAGAACTGTGTTGGAGTTTAAACATCATCATAGACCTGTTTAAAGTATCGTGCAAATTAGTTGTGTAATTTTTGTTTAATTCTGCTGACAAACCAACAACCAACAAAGAAATGGATGACAATGAGAAGAGGCATGACGTCAGGATGAAAGTGGAAGACAAGTGTAATAAAATAAGAATGAATATGTAACCTTAAATGACTGATTTTATGAATTTAATGATACATAAATAAATAAAAACTCCAGAAATACAAACACCATCATTTTTCCGGTCTGCATAACTTTATTTTTTTAAATCAGTGAATCCCCGGCAGCACTGAGATACCTTTAATAACTAATCAATCAATTAATTACTGCCGATAGAAAGAGAGATTTGTGTAGAACTGTTTTCATTTTTTTCTGAATGATTAAATTTAAAATTATGAAAGTACAATTTTCTATATTTTAAAATTGGGACGGATATTGACGCAAATAGTGATTATCGAAATTGGCGCGAGCCTCCGAGGCTATGACGTGTCTTCACCGAAGGACGTATATTTTCGCTTTTATGAAAAATTGTCTAATTTCAGAGAGGAAGCGTAAACCGGGCCTTCTCCTAATTGGGCTCCTCCTCCTCTCCGCGGCGTGCCCTCTAATTACCGCTCCCCGGTATTTGAATGCGTCCCACGCGCTCAGAGAGAGAGAGAGAGAGAGAGAAAGGGAGAGAGAGAGAGTAATTGATTGCTTTCCAGCCAGCAATAACTTGTGAATGATGGCCGGTCGCCGCTGCTTTTGTTGCATCACCGTCCACCGGATGGGTTTGTCTCCTGCCTCCGTCGTGCGTCACCGTGGAAAGGTGGCTCGTGGAACCGGAAGACCCTGCAGCTCAGTGGCCAACATGCGGCTGGAGCGACACCTGTGATCGGAGCTGCATGCGTGGATTATCTTTACTGCGTCTGTCACAAATCTCTCCGTGCAGCTCGTCGCGTCTAAATCCCCGCAGTCCGAGCGTGACCCCCGCCGCGCCGCGCTGCGCAGCCATGACCTCCAAGGACGACTCCAAATGCCCGGCGATGCTGGAGGAGCGGAGGCGCAGCCCGCTGGATCAGCTCCCGCCGCCGGCCAACTCGAACAAGCCGCTGACGCCGTTCAGCATCGCGGACATCCTCAGCAAGCCGCCCGGGAGGAGGAGCTACTCTCTGAGCGGCGCGGCGCGCCACGTCTCCCCCGGAGAGAAGCTGCCCTCGGCGGGCAACGGCGTGTCCGGCCGCGCGCTGTTCAGCCGAACGTCCCCGCTGTGCGCGCTGGAGGAGCTGGCCAGCAAAACGTTCAAAGGCCTGGAGGTCAGCGTCCTGCAGGCGGCAGAGGGTAAAGGATGCTTCCATCTGACCTGAAAGGATTTATGATTTATTAATTAAAAACGCGCTAAAGGAAAACATTCATGTCATTGAACCTTGTGTGTGTAATTTTTGTTTTTATACATATTTTATTATTATTCCAGAATATTCCTGCAGCTTGTGTTAAATATAAAAAAGGCAGTAACAGCGGGCCTGACTGCATATCAGTTATATTTATTATTAACGGACGGCGTGTGTGACGTCATTTCTTCGTATTATTAAATATTTTTAAATTAAATGTTCAGTATTAGAGACCAAAATTATTTTTTTCAGAGGATTTATCGTGTTATATTTGGTGTCGTTGCATCCGATGACTAAGACAATTCCTATATCTGAAATTATTATTATTATTATTATTAAACATTAATTTATCATCGAGTCAAAATAATTAAGAATCATATTATTTAGAATATTTAACAGGAAAACAGATTTCAGTTTAACTTGATAATTAATCTCTGTGCACGCTGAAGAAAATATTAAAATGTTCTTTGATCTGAAGGTTTTGCTGGCTTTAATTCGTTTTTGGACGCGCCCAGGGGATTGTGGGTCATCTGAGTTGTTGTTGTTGTTGTTGTTGTTGTTGTGTTTTCACCTCCCCCTCTTCTTTCAGGCCGAGACGGGCTGACGCTTTTCGGCCAGAGGAACACGCCGAAGAAGCGTCGGAAGTCCCGCACGGCGTTCACGAACCACCAGATCTACGAGCTGGAGAAGCGCTTCCTGTACCAGAAGTACCTGAGCCCGGCGGACCGGGACCAGATCGCGCAGCAGCTCGGACTCACCAACGCGCAGGTCATCACCTGGTTCCAGAACCGACGCGCGAAGCTCAAGCGGGACCTGGAGGAGATGAAAGCGGACGTGGACTCCGCCAAGGCCTCGGGCCCCGTGGCCTTGGAGAAGCTCTCCAAACTGGCCGAGCTGGAGAAATGCGCGGCCGGAGGGATGGGCGGGAGGTCGGCTCCGGCTCCGGCTCCGGCTCCGGCACCGGGCCGCGCCGACCCGGACTCTTCCATGTCCCCCGACGACAACACCGAGAACCTGGACTCCAGCGGGCCCCGCGCGTCGCCTCCTTCGCCCGAATCGTCGTGGCGCACGGACCGGTTGGGCATCGAGTGCTGCTCGGAGGACGAAGACGAGGAGATTGACGTGGACGACTAAGCCAAATGACGCAATGAGGGAGAACTTTTACGAGGATTCCATCCTTTACGCGTGGACACGATGACGCCGTCAGACACCAGAAACTGCAGATTTTATTCTGAGTCGTAAAGGTGTGACATTCAGGATGAAAACAACAACAACAACAACAACAACAACAATAACAAGGTGCAAATGCAGAAAATAACCCCCCCCCCCGCAATGTTTCATTTTATTCTGACAGTGATGGGAAAAAATACTTTTATAAGGTCGGGGCGGTTGTTTTTAGCCTTTTGCTAAATTAATAGCTATTAAATTATAATCACAGAAAATGTGTAGCTTGGACTAAATAACAAATTATTATATTTATAATTCCTTGTATACACCCTTTAAGTGCCTTTGGAATACACAGAACGCATAAACTGTACAAACTGTATAATTTAAGATTGTAATATTGACAATGTAAAATAAAAACATTTTCAGCTTTTTGCATAGTTGTATAAATGTTTTATGGAAACTGGAGATTTAATGGAATCATTTGGGCTCATATTTCTTTGAGGCGCAAATTCAGGAACAGCGACTGTTTAAAATCATTTATATCCGAATCACAAAGGCCTTGAAGTGCGTGCGTGTGTGGGTGTGTGTGCGTGTGTGCATGTGCGTATACACGCAGGCGCGCTCGTTCCCCCCCGGGGGGGTGGGGCACCTCTCCAGCAGCGCGCAATACTGAGACAAGCGTTTCTCCCTGGCGCACGGTCCGGCGGGATTCGACGCACAAAGGCGGGCGGCTGCGCGCTGCAGAGGGGCCATATGGTTTCAGGATTGTCCTCTCGTTTACGAGTCACTTTGATGGATGGACTTAACCCGTCTTTTCAACAACGTCGCCCCCTTTTTTGTCGCACATAATGAAGACATACTCGCGGGTCTGCGGGCCAGCAGCTTTAAAACACGGCCATGAATGTAAATGTGACCGAGCGGGGCCGGTCGGCGCGGAGGTGTGGAAATAATTGAGTCGAGGATGGCAGGACTCTCTCTTCATCTCCTCTTCATCAGTTTGCTCATGTGGGTCTTCAGTTTCTAAAAATAGACATGGCTGCAAAAAAGCTCTTTATGCCAAATGGATTCTACAAATATGATTGTTTTTAATCTTCATTTTAAAATTACAGTTTAGGCTAAAAGGAAAATTAATGTTCCAGTTGTTGTAGAGCTTATTCGGATTCTGAATATTTTATTAATCCCAAAAGGAAATTACTGCACATGCTGATGTTTAATAATAATTTTAATTCTATTATTTTAATGGTTCCTTCATCAAAACGTGGTGGAACATTTTATTTTCTTGTTTTTTTGGGTTTTCCGCTGCACACAGGCCGCGCTCAGGTCTGGGTGCCGAAGAGGGACATTCTGAAGTGTTATTGCTTTTCATTAGTAAACATGCCCCCCCCCCCCCCCCCCCACACACACACACATTGGTAATCATTTATTCAATCGGCTGGAAAATTGAAGTTTGATGCATGGCCTTCTGCTTAAACAAGTGGACCCCCCCCCCCCCCACGGTGGACCGCTGAACAACCATCTGGAAGCTGCCAAAACAACAACAATTATGTTTATGTGACAAAAGAAACATTAATCTGGACACTTACATCAGGTTAATTATATTATTATTATGTTCTCTATCGATTATATTCCTCTTACTGTACTCTAAATAATAATGATAATATATAATAGGCTAATAATAATAATAATAATAATAATAATAACATACTGTAACATATTTAGTTCTTTATTGAACTAAGATGGCAAAATAATATAAAAAGGTTTTAGTATTATTTAATTATGATTTGATCACTATAGTGTATAAACTATAGTAAAATATTTATTCTGAATAAAAAGGCCGGTGATCACAAAATACTACATTCTGGTACACTACAGTACACTACAGTGTATTACAGTACACTGTAGTAGTGTACTTTAGTGTACATTAATGTACTCTACTACTCTGCACTACAGAGTGTAGTGTACTACAGTGAAGTACACTATACACTTCAATGTACTACAGTACAGTGTGTTGTGCTGCAGTGCTGACTCAGGACCAGCGTGTGTGCGTGTGTGTGTGCGTGTTAAACAGTGTGTGTGCGTGTGTTAAAGTGTGAGTGTGCGTGTGTGTGTGCGTGTTAAACAGTGTGTGTGCTCTGTGTGTCAGGTATTGAGCTGCCTCTGCCGCGGGCCGCGGCTTGATTGATCACTAAATAGGGTGGATTTGAAAGTTTTAGTTATAACGCTGCTGTTGAGCCTCTTAACACTTCAAACTTCAATTTTACGGGCTATTGGACAAAGCGTGTTCCTGACAAAATTGATATATGTATTAATTTACTTTAACCAGTGATTAATTACTATCCACAAAGAGAAATTACCCCAGACCTTCTCCCTCCCCCCTCTGGATTTGCATATTAATCAAATTCTAGTTGATAATTCAGATGGAGGAATGGATCAGCAGTGCTGGAAGGCATGACTCTCTCTCGCTCTCTCTGCTCCCACGCACACCGGTAGTCTCTCGCCCGGGGCCTGAGGGCTCCCTCTCTCTGGCAGCTAAGTCGAGTGTATTAAAAGCAGAGACGCAGAACGAACTCGGCAGGCTATTTGGTGAGAACAGAAATTACACGTCCACTTTTATGATGCGTTCATGCTGAGCAGGCTCTTCTTAATGTGGCCTGTCAGAGGATCCTGGATTTACAGAGGCCAAGGTGTGTGTCTGTTCACTAGGGGGGGGGGGGGGGGGGGGGTCATCTGTCTGTCACCAGTGTTCTCGTGTTGCCTTCATTCAATCAGACTTAAAGGGCAGGAGACCCCATCAGAGCCGGTGTCACTATTCAGCTCTTAAAGTTTAAAGTCTTACATTTACCTTCATAAATATCAGCTGATTGTCTGACAGATGATCTGTTTTTTGGGTGTAATGCTTCCCCACCTACCTGATGCCCACGTAGCATGGGGCAGTAAACAGGGAGGGGAAGTCGCCCCAAGTCTATTTTTGCCCTAAACTCCCAATGGTATATCATATTCATATCATCTCCATGTACTCTGGAGAAGGAAATGCATTCATCTTGAGTTGCTCTGCAGCCGACAGATTTCGTGTCAGCGTTTACATGGCGACAAGTAAGAATTTCATGTTTTATCCCTTCATTTACACAAGGAATCACAAAATCTCCAACCAAACATGAGGGTATAATCTGTTTAAATCTGTTTAAATCTGTTTAAATCCGTTTAAATGGGCGAAATGCATTTTGTGTTGGGCCGTTTGAGAAAACTACACTGCCATCTACTGCCCTGGCATGGCTACTACAGTGGCTCGATGTCTCACAATGTACTTTTGCGTATTGAACAGAAAAACTACTAACACAAAACATAATTGTAATATATTGGGGGGGTGTCATTTGGTGAGTTTAAGCAGCGTTCAGTTAGATTTATTCTTTAGTTTATTCTATTTTTGAGTGACGGCAGACTTCTGTAAACAAACAGGAAATGTTTCGAGAGAAGTCCATTAGGGGTCAAAGAGCAGCAGAGGCGCCCGCCACGCCCATCACATCTCACTAATGCTGATTGGTTCATCCCAAATCCTGCCGGGAAGGTTCCTTTCGGCTTTTGACGTAGTCAGTTTTCAAAATGACGCTGCCACGCGATTCCATGGCAACGCTGAGGAATATAAATCCTTCAACGGTGAAGCCTTTAACGAGGGACCCAACGAACCAATCAGCGCTGTGGTGAGTTATCTGTTGTTGTTTTACTGCCTTCTACTGCCACCGTGTGGTGACTCACCAAATTACAGCCAGTCCCGAGTGAAGGCGAAAAAGTTGGTGGCTAGTCCTCTCTCTCTCTCTCTCTCTCTCTCTCACACACACACACACACAGAGTCCTGTACGCCTCTCTTTCAGCCCTGTGTCTCTGCATGTTAAAATGCAAATTAGTTGAGACTAGCCACACCCCTTTCCGGAAGCGAGAGGAGACATTTTGTCCCTGAATTCAGTGTTTATTTCTTGCATTAGCTGTTCTTTTTTGCAATGCAGTGTCTTTAGGTGTCACGAACCCATCCAGGTCTCTTCTAACTGTCCTGTTGTCCTTCCCCAGCCTCCCCCCCCCCCCCCCATGTCCATCAATGGTATGTGGTTTTTTATTATTATTATTATTATTATTGGTAGAATTTATGGATTGTGTGTTTTGCAGCAGTAAACAGGAAGTGCGTGTGTTCTCTGCTGGGATGTTTTATTTGCTCTTGGACTCTCCTGATAATTATGCTTGATATTTTGGACTTCAGGTTGCCTTGAGCTTTTTTGTTGTTCCGCTGTGAACCACAAGGGGGCGTGTCCTCACTGCGGTAGAAGTTCATGTAAACGGACCTCAAGGCCGAACCTGAAGTTCTGGTAGAAGAGAATTATTTTGAATGATACTGCAATGCCCGGTACCGACATTCTCTGCATTCCATTTACCGGTCTAGTAAACAATCTAATAAACAATAAATAACTTTTTTCAACAGGCACACATTTTCAGCTTTTATTAAACATACCTAGACATTCTAAGTTCTGCACATAAGTTCACATACTGCATGAAAGCACATTTAGTTAGAGTCAAACACCAACACACACAGGTGGAGGATTATTCTCATTGAAATGCTAAATCCAGCATTTGTCCACCGCATTTCCAGTGTTCGTCTTAAATAATTCATGTTGATGCATATAGCCTTTGAAAATAAGCAGTTCCTTTCCATGATTATGCTAATGCGAAAATAAACACGGCATTCATGCTTTCATTCATTTATTTTTGCTTTTTCCGGTAAGAAACAGGAGAGATTTCGAGATAACTCATGGTTGTCATGGAAATAGCACAGCAACAATCATGCATCAATGATCTAGCACAGGACATTACAATGCTCTAATGAGCGGCTCTAATTATTTCAGAGCTGCTAACAACTTTCACAGATTTCCTTATTCGAATAAATTAAATAATCCAGTCGTGAGTTTCGGAGGTCAATGGGGGAAAACCATGGGAGGTCCAGTCCAGAATGTTTTATTCAGGAGGAGGGTGGATGGCTGTGGTGCTCCTACACCTTAAGTAGTGTTTATGCAGCACTTGTGTGTGTGTGTGTGTGTGTGTGTGTGTGGATGCTTTCCTGTAAACGGAGGTCAGACTGCAGTCAGATTTACTCTGCTTTAATCCAGACCAGCCAGCCTGACTCAGGAGGAGTATTTACTTATACTGCAGACCCGTAACCATGGAAGTATGTGAAGTGTGTGTGTGTGTGTGTGTGTAGGTGTGTGTGTGTCTGTGGGTGGGTTGGGGGGGATGCTGAAAACAAGAAAACAGAAAGGGAATTTAGTTTTTTGGTCACGTGTAAAAGCTTGTAGTCAAACTGTGTGAGTGTGAGTGTGTGTGTGTGTGTGTGTGTGTGTGTGTGTGCGTGTGTGAGTGTGTGTGCATATGCAGGGCTGCCTGTGCTCTGTCTCAATCTGTCAGCTGCTCTGACACTGAGATCTATCTTGCAGCAGTGGGCAGGAGAGAATGGAAGAGAGGACAGTAATTAAACCTCTTGGTGGAATGTGTGTGTGTGTGTGTGTGTGTGCCCATATAAATATTTTTCTGTGTAATGTGTCTTTTTCTGTGTGCAAATACTTGTGACTGCTGGGTTGTGTGCGCACAACGTGTGTTTTGTGTATTTGCAATAGTGTCTGCACGTGTGTGTCCAAACATTCGTGAGTGTGTGTGTGTGTGTGTGTGTGTGTGTGTGTGTGTGTGTGCGCAGGTTTTATTGCCAGTGGATGGAAGCAATATCTCGTCTATAAGGCTCGACGTCTGTGACAAACTGGCGTCTTAATTTCCTTCAGGGAGCAGCGACTCTCTCCATCAGCACCACATCAGCCCCAAACTCAATCACCCAGCAGGCCGAGCGTCAGGCATTTCCATTAGCCTGATGTTTATTTACACCTGCACACCCGGAGCAGCCTTCATGTTATTGCACGCGGATTCCATTTCATCCCGCGTCGGGAGTGGGTGAAGACGAGGAGCGGTCTGGGCCGAACGCCACGCCGAAGGGTTCTGAGTGCCGGAGCGTGTTTAGGTTCCCTTCAGGATTAGGGCGAGGCGCTTCGGGCTCCAGATGGAGGATCAGGACCGTGCTGTGACCCAAACAAACATGTGGAACAAGCCAAGTGTCCAAATAGGAGGCCGGCTTTTCCTTGAATGTTTTTTTAGTTCAACAGTTTGTTCTTGTTCCACCTGTTAAAACGGAATCTTTTCACCCGCGCATCTGATTCGTGTCTGTTGGTTCGTCTTCTCGGAAGATTTGTAAAACATCTATAAGTAAATTTAAGGTAAAGACCTAAAGCTGTAGGTTCAAGTCTTCCTTCTATGCCTTTCCTTCCTTTCCCGTCATTATCGTTGGTCTTTTCCACATCTGGACTGTTTTGCTCCTCTCATCCGGGCCGGGTCGCTGTGGCTAAAGGCTAACCCAGGTATTCCACATGTCCCAGTCTCCTGGAGCGCCTCCTGGTTCCTCCAGTGGGATCTGCTCTGGTGTCTTCTTCCAGTCAGACATGACCGGAAGCCCCCCCCCCCCCCCCCCACCCCACAGGGAGGCGACCCCAATCAGATGCCCAAACCGCCCCAGCAGGGTCCGGACCCGATCCCTAAAGGCGAGGTAACGCACCTCTCAGCCCGGCCCCTCTTTAGAATATTAATGTCTCTGCAGCATCGTTACGCTTCCAACACTCACTAAAGGGTATCTGATCAACAGTGTAAACTGAGCATGGATCAATATTCTGATCAGATTGTCACCAGCACGGACACGGACCTCATCTCCAGCCGCTTCATTAGCTGTGTGTGTGTGTGTGTGCGAGTGTGTGTGTGTGTGTGTGTGTGCGAGTGTGTGTGTGTGTGTGTGTGTGTGTGTGTGTGTGTGTGTGTTTGTGCGAGTGTGTGTGTGTGTGTGTGTGTGTGTGTGTTTGTGCGAGTGTGTGTGTGTGTGTGTGTGTGTGTGTGTGTGCGAGTGTGTGTGTGTGTGTGTGTGCGAGTGTGTGTGTGTGTGTGTGTGTGTGTGTGTGTGTGCGAGTGTGTGTGTGTGTGTGTGCGAGTGTGTGTGTGTGTGTGTGTGTGTGTGTGTGTGTGTGCTGACTCTAGGTGGCCGGCTGTGTGTTGCTGCGGCCAGCTTTGAGAGGGTAATCCATCTCCATCACTTAAATGATTATCCCCATTAATCTGCTGTAAAGTAATAAAGTAAACACCCCCCCCCCCCCCCCCCCCCCCCCCCACACCTCTGCTCTGGATGGAGGTTCATTAAGTCTTTAGTACATTAATATGTCTTCATGTCCCCCTACCGTTCCTATCACCTGGTGCTTGGGGCCCCAAGAGGCCTTGGTCTCTTTTTCGCTGTGTGTGTGTGTGTGTGTGTGCGTGCGTGTGTGTGTGTCTGTGTGTGTGTGTGTGTGAGTGAGTTGTGTCTTTGTGTCGCTGACTCGTAGTGACGAGCTCGGTGGATTTAATTTTGCAGTGCGGGACTCAGATGGCCCCTGCGGTTGCCACGGTAATTTGCCTGATCAGGTTAGAGAATCATTGCTGTTGGTGATCAATCATCCAGGTTGTCACGGCGACTTGGGGCCTGTTCGGCATGGAGTCGCTTGTAATTGGCGCGAGATTGATGTGGCCGTGTTTCCCGAGCATGTCGAACAAAAGTTTTGTGAATTAAAGGTTGTTAAAATTACAACCCGTTACACACACACACACACACACTCACACAAACTCACACACACACACACACACTCTCACACACACCTACACACACACTCAATATGCTTGCAGTGTGTCACTGCGCCATCCCTGGGCGGGATGATGACAATGATGGGACAAGAGCAGGCTGAGACGGAGCAAGAGGAATGTGCCTGTGCAAGAGTGTGTGTGTGTGTGTGTGTGTGTGTGTGTGTGTGTGAAAGAGAGAGACAGAGGTGGGGGGGGGGGGGGAGTGATGGGATCGTAAAGCAGAAAGAGGTCTGGCTTGTTTCAAACACTGACACTGTTTGTGTTGTTGAGTGTTGCCGTGCCGCCCCTACTTATTACCAAGGCAAACATATTGTAATCACACACACACGCACGCACACACACACACACACACGCACACACGTATATGTGTCATTGGACAGTTAGAGGAGGTTGCCATCTTTTTTTGAAGCATATTAATACTCGTTCTGCTGCTGATGATGATGATGATGATGATGCCGTCGTGTGTCTTTTTGGGGTCTTCAGAGAGTTTTTTTCTTCTTCTTTCCTTACACAGTTGCCCCGCCTTGCTTTAACTGTAGCCACACTGCCCCCTAACAGTTCTAGCGGTATTGCCCCCGTTTTGTCCGTCACACCCGGATCCCTACGTTCTATGAAAACGTGCCAAAATATATACGCAACAATTGCAGAGATCCACGGAGTCGGCTTTATATAGTAAAACCATCGAATGCACTTCTGTTCTTGTTACTTATTTATTGCACTCGGCTCAGCAGAGAATAAAGGTGTCGCCGCGGCAACGCACATAATCGACTTTACTTTACATGAACACGTGAACGTGTTTTATTCTAATATGGTATTCCTGTGTTATTCCAGGTCGCTCCGGGTTGAACCCTGAGGGTTCCCTCCCATTGCGTTGAATCTCATGTTTTATGTAGTTAAAGGTGTTTTTATACTTCTGTTATTTAATATTGGTTTTATTTTTATTTGTATTGTTAAATTTGTATTGTTAATTGTGGATGATTTATGTACGAAGGACTTTCAATGGAAACAAGACCGCAAGGGCTTTTTTGAAATGCTCCTCTTAGACAGGATGTGTGACTGTATTTGTACTGTAATACATGCTACTGTGTGACTGTACTTTTACTCTAACATTCTATCTAATAAATATATTCATCATCATCATTATTTACTATGCTGCTAATTTTTAGCATTTAATTTAGTTTTTTTTTTTTACGTGAATAAATGGCTAATCTACATAAGTAGCATCGGTTGTCATGGAAATCTGCAATGACCTGCAAACGAATGACTGTAAACAAGGCAGAACCGGAACCAGAGAGCCCAGTCGGACAGTTTGGGTTCTGTTAGTTCACCGGCATCTCTTTGGTTCTTCCCTCTGAACCCTAAAACCCGTACCGGCTGCCTGAACGTGGACCGGTACTGCGTTACAGTCCGCATTCACCTTGCTCCATCGTTCCCTCGTTACGTTCCCGACTCAGAATCCGAGGATCTCCGAAGCAGCCGACTCTTTTCCTCGTGTTTTGTAAGTTCTCTATCTTCGTGGCGCGGACCTTCCAGGTTGAGGCCGCGGGTCAGAGGCGATAATAACTCCTGGGTGAGTGCGCTTCTCCAGCTTCCTGCCGCCGGGCGGAAGCTCTTGACTATACGACTCTTGTGCGCGTCGCGCTAGGAGATATTTATTAGCTGGAGAGCCCAGAGTTCACACACTCGTTAGCCGAACTGCTCCGTAAATACATCGCAGGCCAAGAAGTGACGCGGCTCATGACTTAGGGTTGTTAAAAACACTCCCACTGTGGCTCCCGTCGGTCCTGGGGAGGCCGGTTTTACAGCTGGACCCGTGTTGTGGGACACTCCTCCTCTTGTTCCGGATCGCTTCCTTTCCATCTGGATGGATCCTCCCTTCGACTCTCGGTGAAATCCATTCAGAACTTCTTGTGTATTCCTGCTGATGATTGACCCGACCGACAAACGGACACGGGTGAAGCCTCCCAGGCGGCGGTAATCCATCCGCTCACTGCTCCTCCTGCCTCAGAGGGAGCTCCCAGTGACCCCCCCCCCCCCCACTGGTGGAGGCCAGTGTTTTGTCTAACGCCAGTCTGTTTGCTGGTTTGTTGCTCCTCTCGGCCGCACGCTGGCCTCTGATCTGGGCTGCGTGTTTCAGGTCGGGACAGTCCATTAAGCCAATTAAAGATGACCTTTGACCTCTGAAAAATAAGAGTGAGACAGAGGGGGAAAAAATATTTGCTCACACACACACACACACACACACTGGGAGACAGACACACTCTTTCAACTGTCAACTTCTAATGTTTGTGTTTCTGTCTGCGTTTTAAACACTCACCACCTCCATTTCTGAGCCGTATTTTTGTCGTCTAAATTGCCGGCGTGCACGCAAACACACACACATGCACACGCACGCACACGCATGCACACACACACGCTTGCGAAGCGTTCAGATGGAAAATAATGACCGCAGTCAGCAATACAGCTGACTAATGCAACCCCCATAGATGAGCTGTTTGACTGGAAACCACGGCAACCACAACCTTCCACACCGGAGTCAACGACAGAGCGGCTATTGGCCAAGCTCAGACTGAGCTGTTAAAATGAGGAGAACAGAGAAGGTTTGGATGGAGAAGAGAAGGTGGAACGCTGAAAGACGACGTGAAGCAGCAGGAGGAGCAGGAGGAGGAAGAGGAGGAGGAGGAGGAGGATCGTGGCTTTTGCTCATCCCTTCTCCCTGAGTGAGGCAGAGGAGGAGACACCGTGCCTCCTTCTAGATCTAAGGACGTCATTAAGGGAGCAACACACACCCCTGGGGCGACACAGGCACCAGCCAGTCTGTTTTTTTGAAGTGTGTGTGTGTGTGTGTGTGTGTGTGTGTGTGTGTGTTTGTGTGTGTGTGCGCGCACAATGATTGTTATTATTATTATGACTTCTAGATTTGATCCAAGTCTTCGAAAATTATCAAAATCTTTCTTTTAAATTCCGCATTTTGTTTATTCCCACAAAATGTAATTGTATTAAACTTCATTGTGTGTGTGCGTGTGTGTGTGTGTGTGTGTGCGCTGCACATGTCCAGCACGTCTTCATTCCATGTATTTTCCGGTGTGAACGTGAAACCATCACGTCTGGAGTAAATCAGAAACACGGCCTCTTTTAAACGCCACTAATATTCCTGGTGTTCGGTACATTCAGCAGAACGTTCCCGCTCCCCTCACGGCTCGTCCATCATTGTGATCGTCCACCTGAACAGGAATCTTTTCATTTCTGCAGCAGGACTCAAAAAGGGCTGAATATTTCCGTTGGAAACTTTCTCTTCTAAACACCTGAAATCCTGAAGCCGGCCTTTTTCCTGTTGAGGAGGATTTTTTTACTTTACTTTACTTTACTAGACTTTTACTACATTATGAAGTGATGTCCTTTCCAACTATTCATGTGTTCAGTCATCACTCACAGCTCAGGCTGAAGGAGGACCTGCAGCAGGGAGACGGGACCAGCAGGACGATCCCGTCCGTCCCGTGGGAGGCGACGTCTCCCAGCTGCCTTTGCTAAGCAGATGAATGAGAACTGGAAACCGGAATGATCACCACTCATCCCAATCCGGCAGAGACGACAGGAAGCGCACACTCGACCCGCCGAGCCTCGGAGCAGGACGGAGACGGCCGCTAGGCCCTGGAACGATGGGGGGGGGGGGGTTGGGGCCCCCGAGTGCTGACAGCGGCTACCGTTCCACCGGACACGCTCCACCTGTTGTGTGTGTAAATCCAGACGGCTTTTCTTTAATGCGTCCTGTTGCTTTGTAAACCCTGCGTGAAACATTTTGTCATGCGTCATCAAATAGCGCCCGTTTCTTCCACGCCGTCTTGGAGGTCGTGTTTTTGAAGTCTCTCCATCTCTTTGTCGGTTTGTTTTTCAGCAGGTTGTTGCAAAAAAACGGATGTCCAAGACCCGTAAAACTACAAATACAAATGGCCAATCGAGGAATATGTTTATAACGTGGTGAGATGTGAGCGTTGTTTGTAGATTTGTGTGTTTCTGATCGCAGCCCGTTGTTCTTCGTTGACTGTGTCCCTCGGTTCCCGGGCCACCAGCGTGCTTTTGGCGCGGCCCCAAACCCAAAAGGCCCAGATGCTAACAGAAACACTCACAACGCCATCAACGGCGTGTTGTCACATGTCTGTCTGTTAGCGCCGCCGCTACTGACGCTAGCATCATGGCCGCCAGCGCGCCGTGGTGACAACACGATGAAAACATGCATTAGAGGGATTAGATGCTGCTCGTTGTAACGTGCGTTGCGTGCTGACGGCTTCCTGTAGCCGCTACATTAGCCCACGGCCGTATCGGACGGGGGGCTTCGGGGGGGCTTCGGGATGGATTGTGTTTGGTCTGTGGAGGGACGCCTCACACCGGCTCCAGGCTCGGTCTGCGGCGTCGCAGCCCGGTTGTTGTGTCTAGGACTTCGGTGACATGCGTTGCCATTATTTGCTGCCGCCAAGTCAAATGCGAGCTAACGACCCGGGCCTTCAACACAATGCGTTCCTAATGTTTTAGAGTTACAGCTCGAGGATCAATCGTAAGCTCTTATTGGAGGTCTTATTGGCGTCGGCGGATCCGGTGACGGAAAGCAAACTGGTTCAGTGTAGATATTTGAGTATTCTTTATGACAGAAGCTTATTGTTCATCATTTATAGGTCTCTGAAAGTTCTCCCATCGGACACGGCGGAATATCCTCAGAGCCCTCAGTCAGCTTGATTGATCCGTGCCAATGCGGCGCTTCCTCTCTGGAAATTCACACAGGGTTCCTGTGTGATCCCGCAATAGCAAACGTTTCTTCAGCAACGTCTGGAAGCTTCATCTTCCGCTCCAAGAGCTTGGGCCAAAGCATTCCCAGTTTCCTCCCCATTCCTCCCATCAACCACTCGATCCATTCTCCTCGGGAGGTCAACAACCTGCGGCGGGAAGCCTTATATGGGAACGATGTGGACGGGTAGGGCTCATTAGATTTCCCAGGCCTGGTTTCAGCTTTAGGAAACAGAAGCGCAGCGCGGAGGGAGTCGTGATGATCCCAAAAACAAAGAAGAAAGTCTTTTCTGTCGGCGGAAGTCGTAAGAAAGGCCGAAGTCTCACCTTGAATAAAGTCCAGACAAATCACAGCAGCTTAATAAACTTGACCTTTGACCTTTTTAGATATGCGTGCTTTTTAGAATGACGCCCCAAACCGCGGGCCCATCGTGCATGTACTGGGTATGCAGCCACGCCACGGATAGATGATAAGTGTGGACACGTAGCGATGCTAGCCACGTAGCGATGCTAGCCATGTAGCGATGCTAGCCACGTAGCTCAGCAATTAAAGCGCTTCCCACAGCATTCCTGGTCTGATCGGATCGTCTCCCTAAATCTGGATGGAAGCACGGAGGAGGACGTCACCAGCGACTCCTCTTCTCCTCCATTCAGGCCCTTTACGGTGGGCTTTTACAGAATTTATTTTTATCGCTGGAATAAATCTAGATTTATTTGTCCTGTGTTTGTCCAAATATTGTGTGTGTGTGTGTGGGGGGGGGGGTATAACATTTTACTTTAATGTCAGCAAATTTGACACAGTGTTGTCATTGTCTTTTTTGTAAGTAAGACAAAAGTCCTTTATATTATATTGAGGACAGTATTTGAAGAACTTTATCCCAGTTTTAAAGCGTCGTCCTCGTTCAGCTCTCTCCGTGTGTACCGGTGGGATTTTTCAATCCTTCTCTTTGACCCACTTTCCCTCTTTCACTCTCTCTGTCTCTTGGCTTGAAGACTGGCCTCCATCAATCACCTGAAAATGGGATTTTTTTTGGGGGGGGGGGGGGGGGTCCTTGACGTTCAGATGATAAGTGTGCTGATAGGGAGCTGTCAATCACACCCCAGGAAGGAAAGCAGCAGCCCTCAGTGAGGCCCAGAAGCCATGAAGCAGCGTTCGGTGCACACTGAAGCAGTCCAGCCAGGTATGTGTTTCCTTTTGGGGGGGGGGGGGGCAGAGATGCAGGAGGGAGGGGATCCTCAAACATAGGTTCCCACTCGGTGGCTGCCGTTTCCCTGCGTTACTAAAATAACAGGATGACGACTCACTTATCCGTCTCAGTGGCTCAAACTGTTATTTCAGACCTGGAAGAGAAGAACTTTATGAATGTCTGTCAGTCTGCCCCCCTCCCCCCCCACTGGGATGGACCTGATGGATAGATTCATGGGAGCCTCCTGGTTTATCTGCTCTCATTTTCTATCCACAAAACTGCAAACAACAAATATGATTATCAGAAAGCTCATGATGCATTTCTGCAGATCAGCTGCACGCATTGTGATGGGACTGACGATGATGATGTTGGGTGGAATCCTTCATCTTTTTTGTGGCTCCAGAGTTTAGGCCGAGCCTCTGATTCAGTCAGCTTATAGGGGCAAGAAAGTGATAAAGTAAAATATACGAGAATGAAATTCACCGATTAAGATTCCAAAATATTTTCAACCACATTTCTATGCTGTTTTATTATAAAGGTGTTAGAACAAGCATCACTTTAATGCAGGCTAAAAAAAAAGTATTATAGTATCTATTATCATTATGAAGAACAAAATATTAGTGAGGATGAATTTTATATCCAGCAGAAGGTATTCAGCATATTTATATAAATGTTTTTAAACTTTTATCGCAGTATGATTAATGTTCTGCTGGATCACATTTATCAATAAAAACACAATATGTTTGTGCTTAAAAAATGTATTTGTGTAAAAGAAAACCAATAAATAACGAGGGTCCTTAAATCATGTTTGTCTTGAACAAATATAAATATTGATATTTATTTGTTTGATAATTTTACATTAAGCATTTTGTTATTGTATTTTAAAATTAGAGTATAAAATCATATACAGTTCATTCCTGTATTATTTGACATTTAAAACACAATACTTATATATAAATAGATCTATATTACACATCCTGCATTTAATATAGTACTTATTAATGATATAGAACGCTCCTATTGAGACTCAGAGGGAGGAGCCATCTGCTCATCAGGCGAGACAGCCAATCACAAACCAAAGGCTACGCATGTGGCCTGCAGGGGGCGGGGATCAACCCAAAACCTACCAATCAGAGGACGACCTGTATGTAAATAAGATCACGCTCTTGTACTGTACGTCTTATTTCTCACGCGATAACACAACAGTTCGGTCTTTACTGTAAATGATCCTGTTTTGACGGACTGACTGTCTTTGAACGCATCATCTCAGCTGCGTTTCTGTAATTTAGCACCCTTTTTTTCAGCACCGCTATCTGTTACTAGCCCACATTTAAATAAATGGCTGCATTACGAATTGCTAATTGGTCAATTGGCCAATGAGAACCGTTAAAAGCCGATCAAATATTAATAGGTGTGAAGAAATTAAGTCCCAGCGGCTTTTTGAGGGAAGGGAAACCAAAGAGTCACGTGGTCTAATTCCTCGTTTAATCGTTGCGCGGTTGTTCATCTTAGAGAATATCTTTATTCGGAAATGTAGAAAACGCTGCTCGTTATTTATGATTTACTTTTAAACTAAGTTCCGTTCATTTGTAACGATACACCGAATATCCTTCAAGCGACTCGCCGATCATCTCCGCAGACGTTATAGTATCTTTAATGAATGCTTAAAATAATGACTTATTTTTTCTGATTAAAAATTCACTTTTTACTCTGGTTGCTTTTAATCCTGCAGAAAAATGGGGACAAACACATTCTCGGTTCCCGCAGTAACAAATGAAAACGCATCAGTCTGAGCATGAATTAATAATGATGGCGGCTCCATAACGATGAACGAGTGGCCCGCATTAAACAGCAATCATAAGCGCGGGGTTTATTCTGGTTCATTGTTCCGCAGCCTGATGAATAACATAAAAAGGCCTTGCAGGTTGTACAGAAACTGCAGAAGTTTTCCTTTAAAAAAAAAAAGTTTAATGCAGATTATTTATTCCAGAAGTAAAATGTATTGTTAAGTGTTTTAGAAGCTTTCCGAAAAGGAGCTGATTGTGTGTTTAAAGAAGATGAAGGTAACCGGAGCTACAATCTGAGGGAAGGATGCGGGTGCGCGTGACGCGCGTGTCTAGTTCCGTTTGGTTCCGTTATTGATCTCGTCCAGTTAATCGGTGTCACGAGCCTCAAACAGTCTTTAGCCAATCGAGTCCGAACATCGCGCTGTCTATTTGGCACTTTGATTGATGTCGTCCCGCCGCGGGATGGGGGGCGGGGGCGGGGGGGGGGGGCGTCCATCCTCACCCTCCCTCACGCGCACGCGGACACTCACCCGCACTATAGATAACGACCGGCGCTCGAGAGCTGAAGGAGCCCAGACGGAAGAGTCCGCGCCAGGGAGCGGCGCGTGGAGCGGCGCGTGGAGCAACCTCTGTCCCGCGCGTGGGAGCGGGGGGGGGCGCTCGCCGAGGCCATGGATCACTTCGGACTACTGGGGACGCACCTGCAGCAGCACGCGCACGCGGAGCCCATCAGCTTCGGCATCGATCAGATCCTCAGCAACGCCGACCAGAGCTGCATGCTGGGCGTGAAGATGCACGAAGCGGACTACGGACACGCGGGGTACAACGGCGGCGGCGTGCACGGAGGCGGGTTCCCGTGCGGGAACAACGGATATCCCGGGTCCGCCAGCTCGTGCGGGGTGGCTTCCCTCGGCGGGCCTTATCACATGAACATGGGCGTGAACGCGAACGGGACTAACGCGAACGCCGCCGGGGTCATCCGCGTCCCCGCGCACCGCCCGATGAGCTGCGGGCACTCCTCCGTGCCGCCGGTGAACGGATCCGTGAGCAGCGTGAGCGCGCTGACGTTCCCGTGGATGGAGAGTAACCGCCGCTACACCAAAGACAGGTTCTCAGGTATATAATATAATATAATATAATATAAACGCGGGTAAACCGCGGAATACAATGTCAAACTATAAAATATGTTTTAAGGACTTCAATGAGCATCAGAAGCGATTCGGTCGGTATCCTAGCAACGGAAAAACATCAATCAGAGATATTTTCCTGCTGAGGAACATTAGATCAGAACGGGAAAAGGACAGCGTTCTGTCCTTTCTGACTTCGAATGAAGAATTGATTCTATTATTTTGCTTTTTAGTCCTTTTTATTTTATTTTAAAGAGGCTGATATTTAATGGATTCAGTCCTTTTCTCACGCTGGTCTCCTCTGTCAACACATCCTCGGTCATTTTCCATTGCTCCTCCCGGTGCTCTCCTCTCCTCTCCTCCTCCTGTCCCGTCCTCCTGACCCGTCCTCCTGACCCGTCCTCCTGTCCAGTGTCCCTCTCACCCCTCACTGTAACACGTCGCGTAGGTCACCCCTACCAGAACCGGACGCCTCCTAAGAAGAAGAAGCCTCGGACCTCCTTCACTCGGCTGCAGATCTGCGAGCTGGAGAAGCGCTTCCACCGGCAGAAGTACCTGGCGTCGGCCGAGCGGGCCGCCCTGGCCAAGGCGCTGAAGATGACGGACGCGCAGGTCAAAACCTGGTTCCAGAACAGACGCACCAAATGGAGGTGAAGCTTCCAGGGCCTTTCAGCGGCCCTGGATTTGTTTTACTCGGAGCTGCAGGCCGCTTTTTATTTATTTGTTTATTTTAAATGCTTTTACTTGACTGTTATGTTGGAAGCAGATCATTTAAATGACGTTTTAATAAGTACTGGTTGCTTTCTGACGCAACAGTTTGAAAAAGTTTGAAGAAATACGCAAATGTTCTCCAAAACAATAAAACAGATGCTCCACAAGTTTGACAAAAGAGAACAGACCACTTTTACAAAGGTGGGATTTATCATCCCAGGATTGTTAGTTGACTCTAAATACTCAGGAAACAGTTCCTTAATAATTAACTGTTTGAGCACCCCATCCCTTTAAGATGAGCCAATCATAAGGGTTCAAATGGCTTATTTCTGAAAAGAAAGAAAGATATATAAAATTAAAAAGTCAAATCCAATATTTCCATGAAAGGAATATAATGATTATTAAATATTACAATGTGTTGTGTGAATTCATGTAAAAAGTTGAGGTAATATCATAAATAAATTATATATTTTACATAAATCTATATTTATAAACAAAGGCTGCAAATATATTTCTACAATTCGATCTTTTTTTTTTTTTTTTTAATATCCTAAAGAGATAAACAGTAAAAAATAAGACGTGTTGTTTTGAATATAATGTATTCACATTGCAGAAATTCATTCTTAATTCATTTGATAAATTAGCTAAAATGTTACTTAAATTATTTATTGATATTAATTATGTCTAATTTTCTGATTATTTTCAAAAATCGTTCATTTAAAAATGTACTAACAAACAATGGCTTCATGTTTGTTTTTATTTAGCTGCGCTTCCGGCTGATTTGATTCGATCCGACCTTTGGACTTTTTGCAGATTTGTCTTCTTTCTATGCATTTTATTTTAATAATGAATGAAAATAACAAAACCTTGTAATAATTTGCAGACTTTAAACGAAACGAAAATAAAGTCAGAGTGCGTTTTAGTCTCTCAGAAAGTCCAGTAAATATACTTTTACCGGATTCGTTGAGCTTCGTCTTCTGTGTCCCCTTCTTCAGAATAACCAAAAATAAATACATTTAATGAGATAAAATATTGAACATATTCATATTTCAAATGAGCATTTAGTTTATCATTTTTTTTTACAATAATAGGTGAAAACCCCGCCCATCAGGATTAAATGTTCTTTTTTGAACAGGATATGGCGTCACTGTTCATACTTTCATGTCACCAACACAGACCCAAATTCAGGCAAAAAAAAGAAGAAGTCAGATTACAAAATAAAAAAATTAATTTGGGCCTGAAATTCGAGCGGCTGCTGAAACGAGGGCCCAGAAACACGCCGGCCTTACGGTAACCGTAACCCGGCATGTGAACCGTGTTGCAGGCGGCAGACCGCGGAGGAGCGGGAGGCGGAGCGGCAGCAGACCAACCGGATCCTCATGCAGCTGCAGCAGGAGGCCTTCCAGAAGACCATCAACCAGCCGGTAACACCGGACCCGCTGTGCCTGCAGAACAGTTCCCTGTACGCCCTGCAGAACCTGCAGCCCTGGACCGAAAACACCACCAAGATCAGCTGCGTGTCGACGTGCGAGTAGAGCCGCGCGGGCACCGAGCGGGCACCGGAGGCCCGGGCGGGGCCCCCGCACGGAGGAGGACAGACTCAGATCCTGCAGCACCACCCCCATTTAATGCCCCCCCCCGGCATCTGGATCCTTTCGGGGTCAATATAGGCTGAATCCCTGCAGAGACCGGAGTGACATTTTGGGACTATTTCCGGTCCATCATGATGAACGGCGTGCTCCGTAGACCCGGACCAGCCCGCTGCGTTCTAACCCATGAGGGACTCGATGTTTCACAAACAGCATATTTTCATATTTGATGTGTAAACATCTCCGTCGTCGGTGTTTGTTCGTGTTTAGTTTATTGACTTCTTACTCCAACGCGTAACAACAGGGCACTTCTTTTTGCACCTTTCAATTAAAACATAATCTAACACGACTCAGCGTGATGACGTCATGAAACACAGGACCTCTGGAGAGGTGGGGGGGTAAACAAAAGTGACTGACTGTCAGGTGCGTGTGCGTGCGCGTGTTGAACCCTGAATCAAGGTACTATAATCTAAATCTGGATTACTGTACTTGAAATTAAAGGATTTGTAATCAATTAATTTTATTACAATTCTTAAACAACATTTATAGAGAAAGTTACATTTTCAAAATAAAAGAAAGAAAAATAGATTTTTAAAATAAATAAATAAATATGAATGTCCTGAACGCCCCACGATGACGTAAGGGCCCAGAAACACACCGGCCTCCGGTAACGGAGGTAGCTGTAACCACGACATCCTAAACGTCGCACCGCGTCTGTTGCTGTGGCCCGCTCGGCCAGCAGGGGCAGCGGACGCCTTGGTGCGCTGGAGCCGTCAGGAAGTCGGTCCGTCTTCAGCATGGCTCTGACTGCTCGCTCGAGTTCGTTGATTCCCATCTCCATCCTTCTGGAAGTCGGAAATCCCACTTCTGACACCAATGTAGCGAGCTCAAGGAGAAGAACCACACTGGAATTGAGCTTGCGTCGACAAGTGCCTTTATTGTGACACAGGACGACTTGACTGCACATGAAATTGTCTCGTGTGCGGACTTGCTTGATCTTTTTTTTATTGATTTATGTAATCTAATGTTTGGTGAACGTACAGAACCTTAAATATCACAGCGTGCGTTTTGCACCCCCTGCTGGCAACACATAAACACTGCATAGGTTGTTGTCGGTGTTTGCGTCGCATGATGATGACGTAGGTGCCCGAACACAGTAAGGAAGAAAGCGTTGGTTTGTCTTCGTCTGAACTGAAGTATGTCTGTTCTGCGGGTGTTGTCTTCAGCTAGCAAACGAAGTCTAGCCGCGAACGCCGTATCTACAGGTCAGTGTGTTCTTTTTTATTAGCTAATTAGCTAGCTAATGTAGCATCCATGTTATTGTTTGTTTTTAATGCGCAGTTGTTGATTCTTGCGTCGCAGAATCCTCTCTAGCTTTGAATAATAGTTTTATAATGTCGGTGCGGTTTCAAGTGAAGCTTGACGCACCACGCTGTCCGACATCGGTCCTTATAAAGTCGTTGTTTTCCTTCTCTGTCGCGTTCAGGGTGTCGTCGGGCTGCCAGCGGTGCCCCGAAGGACAACGAGCCGCCGAAGAAAGCCAAAACCCCGCAGGGCCGATTTGACAGCCCCGAGGAGGAGAAAAGCCAAAATATACTGCAAAGTGAGAACGATGGCAGTCTGATGATCAGCCTGCCAAACTGGAAGAGTCTTTTAATCGGATCATTCAACCCTTAATAATTATAAAGGATGAAATCAGTTGTAACTGCATGCATCGCTACAATGTGTTGTTGTCTCCCAGCGTTCCCTGATGGCGTGAACCCAGTAACCAAGGAGACGGGGGGTCCTCGAGGTCCGGAGCCCACCCGCTATGGAGACTGGGAGAGAAAAGGCCGCTGTGTTGATTTCTAGTCTGTTAAAAACCACAGATTGGGAACAACATTGACTAATTCAGAGACTGGATTCGTATTTCCTGGGAACTCTAGTTTATTTAGATATCATTTATATTCCACCAACCATTATAGAAGCTGTAGCAGTGTTTGTAGAAATGATTTAAACAAGGTTACGTTTGTCACTGGGATGTTCTTGCACTTCCTGTTACGTCCGCTAGAGGGACGCGCAGCGCCATGTCTGCTCTGATTTCAAATTTGAAGAGTCTGTTATGTTGCCTTCACGTAACGTCGGCAGCGTTGTAATAATGATTTATTTTTTATTTTACTTTCGAACATGTATAAAAACATGTAACTATTTGTACATACAAATAAAGGAAATACTGATAAAACAACGGAACACATCCCATAGTTCGAAAAAGGACGAGGAAGCAGTGAAACACTTTTATTCCACAAACCAAACCATTTTTGACAAGCTTTTATTTCCAATGATTTTGTGTTCGTGTTAATAATAAACCTATTTGAAGTGTTCACCCTCTCTCTTCTGTAGCCGCAATGAAAATGTGCCATTATTTTAAGTTTCTATAAAACATTGGTCTGAAAATGTATCCTATCAATGATAATATATTGATACGTGAACTTGTTTTTTGATCTCTATTTGTTCAGAGATAGTTTCCAGAACAATAGCGTCATAAAAACACGCGCTCAGCTGCTTTTGCTTTCACCGGAGCGCCGTGAAGGCAGCACGGTGAAAGGAAGGAGCCTCCGGCTGAAACGAAGCGACAATCCTCGAAAGATGCTCCGATAAATGTGGTGAGTGAGTTATTTTGACCCCGGATAGGGGTTTAATGGCGGCACGAGGAGTTTATCAACCATAATACATTGATGGATTTTCGATTGATAAGTATTGGGGTGACTTCCACCGGCCGAACCCGCGCAAACGTGTCAAAGATGAATGGGATGCAGAGAAAAAAGCCCGAGGAAGTCGCTTCCGGCGGCGCATTCATTATTGGGCCGCACCCACTTGTAATCATTTATTACACGTTCATCAATGTTCCTATTAGTGACGCCTTGAAGGCGGAAGTGAAGCTTGGTTTTATTCAGGCGGAAATCTGACGTCACGCGGCAGCTCTGTGGGCGGTTCCTCCTTTGTGTCGGTCGCTTGGGTTTGACGTCACTACCTGTTGCCATGGTTTCCCTCTGCGGTGATAAGTGGCCGATGCGGGTCGTAACAGGAAGTGAAAGATTACGATGCCACGCCCACAAAAACTAAAATGTTTAATGACTTTAATGGAAGGGTAACTAATAATCACTTTATTGATGAAGTTCGATGACCCGGATCAGCACCAGAATCTACTGGACTGACCTTCATCTCCAACCGACTCGGAGCAGAACTGGAACCGACTAAATTAATGTGTTTTCACTTTACAGGAACTTCCTGCATCGGCTGTGACCAATGGCCGCCACGGGGCAGGAGCGGCGATGGAAGGAACGTCGGCCGGACTTTAACCACGGCAGGAGACTCCCAGACCGACCAGAGAGAGACTCGCAGCAGCCACACAAAAGCGTTGCCATGGCGCCCAAGTCCCGGTGCCTGACGGAGAGACGGTACGCAGCGAGGAAGCCGCTGTTCTCCACGGAACGCCATGCATCCATCTTAAAGAAGACGCATCCGTCGGAGGACACGGAACAGGTGAGCAGGAGAACAGCCATCCATCCATCCATCCATCCACCCACCCATCCATTCATCCATCCACCCATCCATCCATCCACCCACCCATCCATTCATCCATCCACCCATCCATCCATTCATCCATCCATCCATCGATTCATCCATCCATCCATTCATCCATTCATCCATCCATCCATCCATCCATCCACCCATCCATCCATCCATTCATCCATCTACCCATCCATCCATCCATCCATCCATCCATCCACCCACCCACCCATCCATCCATCCACCCACCCATCCATCCACCCATCCATCCATCCATCCATCCATCCATCCATCCATCCATCCACCCATCCATCCATCCATCTACCCATCCATTCATCCATCCATCCATCCATCCATCCATTCATCCATCCACCCACCCATCCATCCATCCACCCATCCATCCATCCACCCATCCATCCATCCATTCATCCATCCATTCATCCATCCACCCATCCATCCATCCATTCATCCATTCATCCATCCATCCATCCACCCATCCATCCATCCATCCATCCATCCATCCATCCATCCATCCATCCATCCATGGATGGATTTTACTCTGAGATGTGTTTCTGTGCTTTTATTTTTTATTCTAGGAGAAAACATTTGATTCTGCAAGAAGAGAAGAAAAGCAGCAACAGAACTTCTTGACCGGAGCAAGAGAAGCTCCGCCCCCAGAGCGCTTCCACCTCCCCCACGGTGGCGTCTCATCTTCCTCGGTCTGGAGAGAAGGTCTCGGCTCGCCCTTGGGTGTCTCGGAGCTCCAGGAAGGATCAGCTCAGCGGAGCCCTCCTTCGAGGCCACGGCTGACCTCCACTGTCCTGTACCCGTCTCGCGCCCCTCGTTTGGGGCGCTCCAGGACGGCCCGGGCTCGGCTGGGCCAGGGAGGGAGGGCGGAGCAAGGCGGGGCGGAGAGTAAAGTGGTCCCAATGTCTCCCTATCAGGCGAACTACTGGGCCTGTGCCATCCCTGAAGCTCTGCCTCCGTCTCCGGACCGGCATTCGTCTAGCTGGGACCCAAACGGGGACTACCGGGCCCTGCTGGACTACACTTACCCTCTGAGACCGGGACCGGTGGACGCCGAGTGGGACTGCACCAAACTCCACGGGGACGCTCTCCTGCTAACGGATCCAAACTGGCAGGACTCGGGGATTGAACCGGACCACCTGTGTGGCTCCAGCAGCCTGACGGGATTGGGCCTTTCCCTCGGTGGGGGTCACAGGTCACCTGACCCGCAGGCATTCAGCGAATCATCAGAGGCTCCTGACTCCAGCACCTTGTTCTCCCGGTCGGACCCTGCGGGTTTGTCCCTGGACAGTGAGAACGGAGCTCGCCAGCGCCACCTACCCTCCCCTTCCTCCCTCTGCCCTGCCTTCATCCGCTCCACCAGCCTTCTTCCACGCTCCAGGGGTGCGGGTGGGGAGGTGGATGAAGAGTTCCGGCCGTTACCGGAGCAGCTGGAGGAGCTGCAGCTGCTCTCCAGGCAGGTCAGTGCTCCGGACCCTCGGGAGCCCCCCCCCCCCCCCCCCCATGGGTGCTGTTCCCGTGTTCCGCGTCGTGCAGACTCGCCATCGGTTCCTTCCACGGTGGATCAGTGTCGCTTTGGCGCTCGGTTGATTGAGCGTCCCTTCGACGGAGGACTGACCGTGTCTGTCCGCAGGTGAGGGAGGCGACGGCTCACCTGAGTTGGGAATCTCTGGGTTCGGGCACGACCTCCGTCCTCTCCTCCATCGCCCTGGCTGAGACACAGGAGGATGAAGACGAGGACGATCGCGAGGGACGCCGTCGTTCCAGAGACGCCGTGGGCCTGAGGGAGGGACTGAGCGCCGCTCAGACGGGTGCGTCACGGATCTGCAGGTTTGGGACTCTTGTAGGGTCCCCCTTTCATCCAAACGATCTTCCTCCTGTCCGTCATCAGCAGCTGCTGACTGGGACTCCAAGGCGTGGAGGAGGAGTTCTGGAGCCTGGGCAGAGCCTGTTGGAGGAGCGAACCAATCCAGCCTCGGGGAGGTGGAGGCCTTGGCGGAGCGGCTGGGCGGCGCCGCCCTGACCGGCAACCGGGAAAACCAGGAGCAGGGCGAATCCCTGATGCGACGCATCCAGGTAGAGATGATGTCATACGAGAGTGGCATCATGGCGTACCCGCGCTAACGCTACCGTCACGCGAATGTTTGCGTCTCCAGGTCTTCAGTTCCCTCCTGGAGCAGCTCATCCAGCAGCTGTATGCGGCGTTGGGGAAGGTGGACCTGCTGGCTCCGCCCACCGTGGCTGAATATCAGGTGAGCCAGCTGAAGGGCACGCCTGCGCGCGTAGAAGCTCGTGCTGTCGTTCTAACGTGGAGGTGTTTTCAGAGCGAGGAGAGCGCCCAGCAGCCCCTGACCTCCTCCGTTCTGCACGCCGGGCGGCTTCTCCTCAGCTGCGTCGACACCGCGTCTCCATGTCAGTGTCCAACGCCACGGGAGAAACCAAAACGTCCGACGCTCACCTCAACGTTTTCCCACTCAGTTGTTTTTTTTGTGGTTTTTTTTGCATCCCTTCCCCTCCCCTGCAGTTTTAGGAGACGCCCTGCTGTTGATCGAGAGGCGGTCCGGAGCTCTGGAGACCCACATGGAAGACTTGTCGTCCTCCATCTTGTCCACCGGGGACGACCTGACCCGGCTGAATCCGCTCCATCAGGGCAGAGGGGAGGAGCCAGGCCCCGTGGGGGTCCAGACGGCCCAGAGCTCTGGACCTTATTTCTATTTAGCATCTTAACAATATAACAGGATGAGCTTTGGGTTTGGTGTAAATGTCAGATAATCTGTCAAGCAGAGCCACAAACTTTTGCTTTTGTAAAACCACTCGAATTTAATGAGAAAATAAAGTGAAATTCAAATCGTAACATTTTTTTCCCCGTATTGCTCATTTGCGCCGCATATCTGTGGCGTGTTCTCCTTCAGGGTTCGGTGCTGCTTAAATATTCATGTTACGGGAACTGAATCCCGGGCTTGAAGACATCGCTCCGCTTCAATGACAGGGTATCAACTTCCTCTTCTGCCCCACGCTGAGCTGGGGCTATTATTAAGGGCTATTCATATAATAGCAGAGTATTAGAATAGCTTTCAGGAAGCCCTGAGGAACAGAGAGCTTATTGACGGGTGTGTGGGAGGCGGAGAACACGGGCGAGGAATTCACACGGATCATGTGAGCGTAAAACAGGGAATCACATGTTGGTGTGAAACGAGCTTCAAGTGGATCCAAGATGAAATTTAATTTAAATTGATCTACTGTCATGCAGCCACGGCTCAGCGCCTGCTTATGTTAGCCAGCGGGAGGAAGCAGCACGATCACATGACCAGACTACAAGGAAGTGGCACAGCTAAATGGAATGCAGCCGCTACTAGGCTGTTGGTGATCTTCACCAAGTTGCCTGGATTTTTACGCCTCCTGCTTTTGGACTTTGCTTTCACTTTTGAACATCCGTTCTGCAGACCTGTTTGTAATTTATCCGTTTTACAGGCAGGGAAAAGCAGAAATTAAACACACAAACATTTACGTTGAAGCAGATTTGGGTTTTCCTGAAACTCTGAGGCGACACATTTTGATTCTTTCGTTTGATTGTTCTGCTGTTGGGACGGAACAGAAAGTTCAAACGGGATGAAAAAATCCTGATGGTCTACAGATTATATCAATTTTGGAACGTCAACGTGACGTTCTGGAACCAAGTGACATTTGAATCAAACGTTCCCATAGAGATTCCGCTTCTGGCAAATAAAGATTTTTTTTTAATATTCATTCATATTCTAAATAGGATTCTAGAAAGGTATCTTCTTTAACACGTCAAGAGTCCTCCCCCCCATCTTAATCATTCAAATACTTCATTGCGCCAGAAACCATCTTGTGAAATGTCCATACGTCATGATATAAACACCTGTGTACAGGGTTTTATTTTTTTTTACTTACTTTATTAACATAACAAGAGTAAAGACAAACTCACAGTACATTAGACAAAAACTTCACACCTTCAAAGAATCAAAAAGAGGTAAATCCAACAGTGAGGAATATAATATCACTACACCTGTGGACAGGTGCAGGCACGAGCGACTACTTCCTGGTCACGCCTATTTCCGGTGACAACACAATTATTACTCAGGAGGATTTTATGACTAAACTTAAAAAAAAAAAACTTTCGGGTTGCGTCAGGATGTGACGGAGAAAAAATAAGAAGCTCATCTTTGTAAATAAAATCCTCATTCCAGGTGAGACACACCTGTTGTGACGTGTCATTATGACGCGGAGCGCGAGTCGGCTCTTCTTTGCCACGTTTCACTAAATGACGTCATCTCTTCGAGGGCTTGACAGTTCACTCTTGCGGTAACGACACACTAGACGGAGAGAGGGAGAGAGAGGCGCAGCTTTCGGTAACACGTCTGTATATTCGTCGTTTTTATCTCCTCGCAATAGACAACAGGACTGTTCCCCCCCCAAAGACGACGTTTTCAAGCCGCGTATTTCGTGTTCCACAAACGACGACCAGCCGGCTAATGTTAGCCGTTCCCCCGTTGGAGTTGCAGCCATTTTGGATTTCTACGGAGAAACAACTAGCCGGCCGTGGTTTCGGTGGGGGGGCAGAGTAAGCTAGCCACCGCTCCCGTTTTCACAAGCGAACAGCGCTGTTTACCTGCCGACGGGGAAAAGAGACGTTTCAAGACCGGAGATTCACCAGAAAACGGCGACAATGAATCCCGAATAGTAAGTATACCGGACAAAGCTACATTCCGGTACGCTAGCTAAGCAGAGCCGCACGCTAACGAGTAAGTTAGCAAATAACTTGTCGGTAATGTTAGCAGTTGAGCTAAGTTAGCGGCTAGCATCAGCTGACGTTATCTTAAATGCCTACCTTTGCCTTTAAATAAATACTGAATGTATTTCTGTTGGTATTTGTGAATGTAGGTGAAAAACCCTCGTCAGTAGATTGCTGTTTTTTGTTTTTTTACAAGCCTTATAGCCTAACAGTTAGCCAGCTGTTCAAAGCAGCGGCGGCGGTGTGTTAGCTTCACCGACAGAGGTGTCTTAAATTAAGATTACCTGGACATCAGACTTTATTTATCTGAGCTCGGTGGGTTTTATGGAGATAAAATATCCTTGTCATCGATGCCAGTCAGAATTGGCTCATTTAATTTATAAACTCGACATGAAATTAAGAAGTAAGCGCTAACGAGACTCTGCTTGATTAGAATTCTAATTTGAAAGTCGACCGATTTTAGCCTTGTTTTTACTTCAGGCCACTTTTTTCTAGGGCACTATTTGAAAACTTAAATAAAATAAATACTTTTAGCAGCTGCTATCCATTGTTTGCGTCCAAGTGTGTTAGCTTCACCTGCTATTGAACGTGACTCAGTCCTCTAGTAATGCTGAGACAGCCATACATGTCCTCTTAAGTCATGTGTGTGTCACATGCCATAGTACAAGCCATCCATTTCACCACAGCGGAGTTGAGCAATTTGTTGCTTCAGCTTTCCTTTCTGTCTCTGGTTTTCCAGTCTTAGATGTTCCCTTGGTGGACCAATGTAATTTTGGGGACAGATTTTCTGTGTTAAATGTCACCGTCCCAATTGAAAGGACAAAAAAGGAATTAAGGGCCTGCAGACATTTAAAAAAAGAATAATAATGTTTTGATACACATCAATGATGCAATTTCTTTTGTCGAATCGATGTGTTGCCTGTAAATTTCAGGTCGGAGGGCAGAGAAACTTGTCACATGAAGTCGGCATGGCAGCAACGTTTGTTCAGTTTGGATTATTTTTTCCCCCAACTGCTTGGCATTGTGTTGTGAGCCTTGGATACGAATGGCCATTGTCCAAAGTCCCAGTCTTAATGAAGATGGTATGTTTGGAATTTGACAAAATGGGGGAAAAAGTTCATACAAGGAAACTCCTGCTTTCCCCGTGTGTGTGCTGCCGTACCATCAGGTTCATAACCATCAGCACCAGTTTACTCTTTTATTAGTTGTAATGATGTCTGCTGATATATGATCAAGTCCTACGAACCATCCACATGTCAGGGTTTTACTTCTGGACGCTATGCCGTTCAGTAGAAATCCTTGAAACTGAAGGAAACGCGTAGCATCTGTTATTTTTCCAGGGCACCGAGCTTCTGCTGGGAATATTTTTAGGCTTTTTAAGAGTGAGAAGCTGCAAAAGATTGGTATGAAACGAAAGAAGAACCAGAGCAAGGCCGAACAATAGCAGGTCACAAAGAAACCAAATGGTAGACAGATGAGCAGTCAGTGTGTGTGTGTGTGTGTGTGTGTGTGTGTGAGTGAGAGAAAGTGATGGATTGTTGTCATTGCTTAGTTTCATGTGGGTGTAATTGTAAGTGGTTCCCGATGTAGTTTAGGCTGCAGACTGTCTGGACCCGCCTTGTTGCATGAAAGTCTCATGGTTGACTGGATAATATTAATTATGCGATTTTCTTGATGCTTCGACGTTGCTATCAGAATTAAAAACGTCATCCACATCCTTTAGTAATCCACAAAGGCAGGAAGCATGATCCCAGGAGCTGAAAATTCCTTTGCTCTCGTGCTTCAGAACTGTGAAGATTAAGCGTGTTCGGCTGGAAACTCGATAAACAACAGCAGCTGGGTTTGAGCTCGGTTTATTTTTCTCACAGTAAGATTCCACACCTTGGTGCTGAGGCCTTAGCTGGGAGCTAATCGTATGTAATCATTTCAAAACAGTCGGAAAGAAACGGGCCAGTCATGAAGCCAATATCCTGAGAGCTGCTCGGGCCATTGGAATAAATTCAGGGAGTTGTGCGTCAAACCTTGTCTATATGGCACTTTTAAATTTCACCAAAGTGCTGGCTGGACGCTGGGGAGGGCTCGGATCCGGGTTGGCTAGATTCTGGTTAATCCAGTCCTGTGTACTGACCTTACAGGTTTAAGTTCTGACAAACTGACTTAACTGGTAATTCTTGGCACTTGGTAGGAACCAATATTAAAGTTCATTAGCTGCAGCCGCATGATAGCAGGTTAGCTCAGCGGTACATCGTGGTGCATCCTACCCAGGGCGAACTCTCCAGTGACAAGTTGTAGCGGGTTATAATGAAAAACTATTAAAATAATATATGTTGTCAAATTAAACGGCAATTTTCTTTCTTGTGAAACAGTTCTAGGACTGATTTCAGCAAAATTCGTTCTGCTCCAACATAATTAGAAATGGTATTTAAGAATTAAAATTCTCAAGTTGATGTCAACAAATGGAAATATAACAAATTAAGGCCAAATTGTTAACACATTTGTAAGGAGTTAATGAGCTGTGCAGGTGATCTGAAGCGCTGCAGTTGAAGCAGACGGTAATTAGATTGTTCTCCTCTCTGCCCACCTCATCACCGGGTTTAACCGTTTCACAGCTTAATTATTACTCGGCAAAAACCTATTCAACGCCATTGTTTGGTCGTGTGAATACGACACGCTATCAGGTTCCTTTATTTGAATCCGTCAACCCAGGCAGGAGGTCATTCTCGTTAACTCCGAACTAACTCCTTCACTAATCACTGTAGTGCAGTTTTATTAAGGTTTTACACCAAATGTTACGTTCAGAAGTTTAAATTTCACCCCGATGTCATTGTTCTTATCAAATGCCACATTAGGAGGTCAGAACTCTGGTTCAGGATCCGAAACTAAGTTCCTGTGGGTTAAAGTCCAGGTCTGAACTGAACTCGGAACTGCAGTAGAGATTAGAGCAGGAGCCTAACAAGGATTAGATTTATATACTTTATTAATCCCAGAGGAAATTCAGCACAAAACGGAATGGAGAGCTTTGATGGTGTATTCGTAGCTCCTTTCATCAGCCCTCGTGTTCAGTCACATGATCAGCTTCGTGCACTTCCTCGTGAAATTGTGAGCTCAGCAGCATTCATTGTCCCGAATGTTTCCTTTCCTTGACTTCAGACACGCTGAGCACGATTACGCCTGAACACAACACTAAATAACATTCAATCAGAGAATGTGCATTATCAAAGGTGCCCTGGTGTGAAGTAAGGGATCGGAACCAGTTCCCAGGCCCTCGCTATGGTGGCCATTTTAGTAGTTAAATGAGTAATCTGTAACTGGTTAACAATTTCTAGATGTCCTCTGATTTTCTTTTTCTCCCCCCCCCCCCCCCCCCCCCCAGTGACTATTTATTCAAGCTGCTCCTAATCGGTGACTCTGGTGTAGGAAAGTCTTGTCTTCTCCTTCGATTTGCAGTAAGTGTCCCTCAAAATGACGCGTTGTCTTTTTATTAACTTGTGAATAGTCACTATAACTTAGATATCTGACCAGGCTTGTTAGTCAAGAGATGTCAGTGAAGTTAACCTGCCTCTAAGTTATTCATTCAAGTTCAAACATGACTGGCTTTCCGCTAAATCTAGTCGTGGCTGATGGTAATGATTGTGTGTACATAGTACAACAGGAAGTGAACGGGATGTCTGAGCCATGTAATTCACGAGTTTTCCCCCCTGCAGGATGACACGTACACAGAAAGTTACATTAGCACTATTGGTGTGGACTTCAAAATACGAACCATAGAAATCGATGGAAAAACCATTAAACTTCAGATTGTAAGTATCCTCCTGCTTCTCAGTGCCTTTCAGTATTTAATGACAGAAGTGCCATTTTCCTCTATGAGCAGGATATGACTGGAAACGTTGGGCTGGCATTGCTCCTTCCTTATTGGTCCTCGTGTTGGAGGAAACGTCTACTTTGCATGACGCGATCTCTAAGCTAACGCTAACTCCTTGGTTTACAGTGGGACACGGCGGGTCAGGAGCGGTTTCGTACCATCACGTCCAGCTACTACAGAGGTGCTCACGGGATCATTGTCGTGTACGATGTCACGGATCAGGTTCGTATGTCGTTAAATTATTCACACGCCTGATCTTTTGTCTATTAACGGGCGAACACGCTGGGAGATTGATGATTCAGAATTCTGTTTCTCTTTATGCGCTTTACGTCACGAGATTATTATCTCTCTGCTTCTGTAATCATTTTTAAAATAAGGAATTTCAGTAACCTTTTAACCATTTTATGGCTTGAGGGCAGAGATGCGTGTGATTGCTGGCGTCGTGCACATCAGTCGTGGGCAGCTTTGATCAGAGTCCACAGCCCTGCTGGAGCCTCGCTGGCCTCTGTTCATATAGAGATATGGCAGCGTTGGCTGCGCACGCAATGTGCTGGAAGTTTGCACTTCGGTGAATAACTAGCGTCTGTGTGGCGACCAAAGTTCATAAAGTTCAACGTAATTCTGCTGAGTTTATTTAAATCGCTGACTTGTAGCAGCTTCGTCCTGACTTTGATCCGCTTCCCGCGCCAGGAGTCCTTCAACAACGTCAAGCAGTGGCTGCAGGAGATCGACCGCTACGCCAGTGAAAATGTCAACAAGTTATTGGTGGGGAACAAGTGTGACCTGACGACAAAGAAGGTGGTGGATTACACCACTGCAAAGGTGAACATGCCAGAAAATCAATCCCACTGTTAGCATTTTAGCGTTCTTTACGCTTCATTTAAAATGGACGGCTGCTAAAAGATCCCTGAAATCCCATTTCCTCTTTCATTTGCATCCAGGAGTTTGCAGACTCTTTGGTAATCCCCTTTTTGGAAACCAGTGCCAAGAACGCCACCAACGTGGAGCAGGCCTTCTTGACCATGGCTGCTGAAATCAAGAAGCGGATGGGTCCGGGGGCTACGGCCGGAGGGGGGGAGAAGCCCAACGTGAAGCTGACCCCCGGCACTTCTGTCAAGCCTTCATCAGGAGGATGCTGCTGAGGGAGAAGCCACTTCCACTCGGACGTCCCACGTCTCACACTGCAGGCGTGTCAGCCTGCCCCCCCCCCTAAAGCTCCCAGCAACGCCCCACCACAACCAGGCAGGACCGGGAAGACGTGATTCACAACACGGAAACGTGAGAACTGGATGAAGTTGCCTGCGTTTGTACTGTATATAATATAGTCGCACTACCAGAAACGAATAAAAAATCCTTCTTGTCATTCTGGCCTGTTGATGAGTTCTAAAGATGGGTGATGATTTGACCCGGGCCTGACTCCTCCTCCTCGCCGTCTGTCTCAGACACCGCTCTCTTATTCAGCCCACTGAATGCAGGTTCCTGAGAGAAGTGTGTGTGTGTGTGTGCGTGACTGTGTGTTTCTCTGCATTCCTATGGTTTAGTTAATGAATCAGTTTTCATTAAGGATTCTGTCCCGTTGGACCTTTTCTCTTTCTCTTCGGTGATTATTTTCTTTGCTGTTTGTACCAGCATCCGTCTCTCGGTTTGTCACCATTTGAATGTTTTCATTTTCCCCCCTGGCCAGCCTCTGCACACCATTGTCCCAGTCCAGCATTCGAAGTCTAGTACAAAACTATATGTACATAAACATTATGTATATATTATGTCCAGTTCTGTAGTGTTCAAAACGTTATTGGGCTCGTCTTGACTCTTTGTCTGCATTAAATTTGTGGCTGAACTGTGAGTTTGTTGCTCAATATGTAACACATCAACTGAAAATAAATATTGTACTACCAGACTCTATGATGTGGGAGATTCTTTTGGTAATTCCTGGTAGAAATCCTGCTGGAATTATTTATTCTGCATTCATGCAGTATATCTCCTGCCGGTTACGTAGGGTCTGTTTGCAAATTGATGTATAATCTCAGTACATGGGTGCATATATAAAATACAATGTTGTTTCATAATAAAGGCAACTGAATTTGTTTCGAAAAGAACCCTGTGACCGGAGAATAATGGTCGAACAATAATCCATTGTGCATCCGTGTGTGAGTTCCAAGTCTTCAGGTAGTTGATCGAATTCCTAAATGTGGCCCGCTTCCTGCTTAGCACGTATGTCAGATGGATCACCAGGAAATCCAACAAGGCTTCCAGTGATGCGGAATTACTCAAATTTGGCAGAACCCTGCAAAATCGGTCTTTGAACACGTGTTTTATAATGCAATACTTAGGAGGAGGGGGGAATTCACATCATACTGGAAGCTTGCAAATAGATCCAATTCCTTTTTAATTTCTTACAGGAGCCGGGCTGTTAAAAATACTTATTTTGTAATAAAATTGCAATAAAAGTTCGAGCCAACAGATTTTTATATGTTCTCAATACGCTTTTCCTATTTGCCCGTTAAAAGTAAAGGCCTACCGGCGTTTTACACTCGCGGGAAATACTACATTAGATGCCGCATATAGTTCTATTTAAGAGGGGTGGTTATTTTGTACAATTATATAAAATAGGTTTCTCTGGTCATGGGGCACTCTAAATAATGACATTTTTTTTTTTTTTAACCATATATCTAAATTATGTCTGATTATTTCCTACACGGTGTTCGCATTTGTTTACTTTTTAAGTACCGCAGTATTTATACTTATCACAAATAACCCTTTAACTAAAGCAGTGGTTTCTTCCGTACTGGCGCGAAACTAATAACCCCGCCCACAACCAAGGTTCTCGGCGTATCAAGTTGGTAAATCTTGTGACGGAAATTTACGTGGATAGCCTTCAAAATAAAAGGAAAATGCTCGGTTTCAGTTCCGAACTCACGCGAACTGCCGGCTTCATGAGTTTTATTTTGAAAACTATTAACCGGATATAGTTGACTTCGCCCTAATGTGCTTGCCGGTTAGCTTAACGCACTGCTGAGCCTCGCCTCGCAGCGCGCTGCTAACGTGGAATTTAAACAGGGAAGCTTTTCGAAAGTGTATTTAAACTCTTTTAGATAAAGTAATATTTTTTCAAACCCTACCGGGACACTTCATATTCCGCACCTCAGTCACAACCGCTTGCTAACCGCTCTTTAATCACATGACTGCTGTCGTCACTCGATTGGAAGTGGAGAAACCTTGAATCGGCCTCGTTACTGTAACAATGAGCTGGTGAGTCGAAGCCATCACATTTAAAATGCACGAAGAAGAAGTAATGCTTTATTCATGTGTAAAGGAACGCACCGGTATATAAAAGAGGCGTTAATGATGTTTTACACTTTAGATTTTAGTTTGATTAAGGTTATTTGCACTCATTTAAAGTTGAGATTGCGGGGGGGGGGGAGATCACGCACGCACGCACGCACGCGTCATTGGTCCTAAAGTCATGTCGTTGCTTTGTAGTCTCGGAGTTGGTGCTTGATGATGAATATATTTATTAGATAGAATGTTGGAGTACAAGTACAGTCTCACAGTAGCATGTATTACAGTACAAGTACAGTCACACATCCTGTCTAAGAGGAGCATTTCTAAAAAGCCCTTGCGGTCTTGTTTCCGTTGAAAGTCCTTCGTACATAAATCATCGACATGTAACAATACGAATACAAAAAAAAAAAAAAACTCCTCCTCCAGAGTTAACTCTTTGTGTTTCCCACCTGCTGGCAGCGTGAAGGAGGAATCCAGAAGTGTGTCCCCCGACTGCCCCAAAGCGGATGAATCCGAGGAGCCGCTGGGGACAGCCATGGAGACCGGGACGGCCGTGGAGACCGGGACGGCCGTGGAGACCGGGACGGCCATGGAGACCGGGACAGCCATGGAGACCGGGACCAAGGGTCAGTCCGATTCACGGGCAGGAGACACGAATTATCATTTAGAACTTCTCACGGAAAGAGGAAGACGACGGCGTGGATCATCATCATCATCACTGAAACGTCTCGCAGACACAGACATTTGTTTGTTTTTAGTGACGCAGTCAAAATATTTTGTTATTTCCTTTTAGAAGGGGACGGTGTGAAAGCTGAGAACGGGGAATCCGACGTCGTCATCGTCACCGAGGAAATGGAGGAGGAAGAGAAGCAGCTGATGGAGGAAGGGGAGAGAAAAGAGAGGGAGATGATGGACAAGGTCTGTCAAGACGTGTGTCTTTGTGCGACAATTGATCAGATCTTCTCGTTCTTAATCTGGTTGGCGTCTTTTAATTCAATAGAGGACAAAGAGTTTTCAAGTTTGTCTTGGAAAGGATGTCCAGCGCTAATCTGGATTAATGTGGGATTGCGTTCCAGGCCCGAGAGTCGTGGGAGCGGGATTCTCTGGACATGCGGTACAAGAGGCTTCAGCATTTGCTCCAGAAGAGCAACGTCTACTCTAAATTCCTGCTGACTAAAATGGAGCAGCAGCAGAACGAGGTAGTGAAAGGGGCGTCGTCCCGCGCCGTCCCGCGTCGCGCTCGCTCCCGCTCCCGGACCAATCGCTGCTAACGAGAATCCGTTTGCTCTTTAGGAGAAAGTCAAGAAGGAGAAGCTTGAGAAGAAGGGCAGGAAGGTGAGGGGGTCGCCATTGGGTTGAAATTCTTCTTTATATGGCAACATCAGGAAGAAGTGCGTCTCTGTTTTAGGTGCCGAAAAACAAGAATGGCGACCTGGAGAAAGGTGAGAACTCCTGATGCGTTCAGCTCGGCCCCAGACGCTTATTACTTGTTAATAACACGTTTGGCTCGGTCCTAAACCAGAGAAGAAAAAGAGGAGGCGGGAGGACGACTACAAAATATCTGACGTCATGTCAAAGGAGGTACGATCGCCGACGGCGCGGCCGCTCCTTTGCCGCTCTGCCCCCCCCCCCCGCGTTGATTTCTTTTACTATTTCTAGGAGATAATGTCCCAAGCGAAGAAAGCCAAAGTGGAGGAAGAGGAAAAGGAAAAGGAAAAGGAAAAGGTAAATGCGAGCGCAGGTGAACAACGAGGCCTTCGTTTGAGGAGCGTAGGTCACCCCCCCCCTTCCCCTCTCTGCGTCAGGACGAGTCGCCGGCTCAGAAGAAGCTCAACGCCGAGGACATCGAGAAGATGAGCGACTCCAACCAGGACATCAAGAGGCGCCTGTCGGAGGCGGTGCGGGACGACGCCAAGCGGCTCCTGGACCCCCACAGGACGGCGGGCGGGCAGCCGGTCCCCGCCCTGCAGCCGCGGCTCTTCGTCGGCGGCGTCATGAGGTGGTACCAGATCGAAGGCATGGAGTGGTTGAGGGTCAGTATTACTTCACGGGCGTGGGAGTCCCCCGCGCCCCCCATGCTGACCCCCCCCCCCGGGCCGTCCTCTCTGTCCCGCCAGATGCTCTGGGAGAACGGCATCAACGGGATCCTGGCCGACGAGATGGGACTGGGAAAGACGATCCAGTGCATCGCCCACATCGCCATGATGATAGAGAAGAGAGTCATGGGCCCCTTCCTGGTGGTGGCCCCCCTCTCCACCTTGCCCAACTGGATCAATGAATTCAAGCGCTTCACACCAGAGGTAAGGGGGGGGGGCGTGGCAGCCCGGTCTGTCCCGGCCGTGACTGCGGTCGACCAACGGCGTTTTCCTTTCAACCAGGTGTCCGTGCTGCTCTACCACGGCCCCCAGGCGGAGCGGGCCAAGGTCCTGAAGCAGATCCGGAGGCCCCAGGGGCCCCTCGACATGTGTCCCGTGGTCGTCACCTCCTACGAGATCGCCATGATCGACAGGAAGTTCCTGCAGGTAGGATCGCGTCCCCCCCCCTCCTGCGTCAAAGCGACACATGAAAGTTCTCCGGTTCGACCGGGCGGCGGCCGACCCCGAGTGACCTTCAGCTCGCCGCCGCCTCATGAGGCAAAGGCCCGCGGCAGCGAACGCAGGAAGCGTGAAGGGAAGAGCAAATCCACGTCTGCTCTCTGTCCCAGCGGTTCCAGTGGAAGTACCTGATCGTAGACGAAGGCCACAGGATCAAGAACCTCAACTGTCGGCTGGTGCAGGAGCTGAAGCTCCTCCCCACCGACAACAAGCTGCTGCTGACCGGAACGCCGCTCCAGAACAACCTGGCCGAGCTCTGGTCCCTCCTTAACTTCCTCCTGCCAGAGGTCTTTGATGACCTCAAGAGGTACGGCGGCGCATTAACACCGCCGCACGCAGGTCGGTGTGACGTTTGTGTTCACCTCTCGCTGCCCCCCCCCCCCCCGTGCAGCTTCGAGTCCTGGTTTGACATCAATGACCTTGGGGAGGCTGAGAACGTGGTCGCTACTGAGCGCGAGCAGAATGTCCTGAGCATGTTGCACCAGGTCAGTCGTGTTTCCACTGCCTCACAAATCAGACGCGCGTGTTAGCGGCACGTTAGCAGCACGTTAGCAACACGTTAGCAGCACATTAGCTGCACGTTAGCTGCACGTTAGCTGCACGCTAGCAGCGGTCCCGCTCCAGCGTGGGGCGGACCCAATCACGCCAGCATCCCACCAAATAGCGTCTTAAACGTGGCTCAAACTCCCGGCTCTTTCTGCCCGCTGCTGAAAGGCTTCCTGGCGTTTCAGATTCTGACGCCGTTCCTGCTGAGGAGGCTGAAGTCCGACGTGACGCTGGAGGTTCCTCCCAAGAAGGAGATCATCGTTTACGCTCCTCTGACGCCCAAACAGGAAGCCTTTTACACGGCCGTGGTCAACAAATCCATTACCAGGATGCTGGGACAGGAGAGGGTGAAGCCGCGGCGGCGCGGCGCGCCAACGTGGGGGGGGGGGTGTGTCCGGTGCGACCCGGCTCGGGGGGGGTCTGAACCGTCTCCTGTCCTCCATGCAGTCGGAGGCTCCCGTCCTTCTGACGCCCAGCGGCCGGCCGAAGCGTCGCACGAGGGCGTTGGTGGACTACAGGGAAGGTAACGAAGCGGCGCCGTACGACCTGGAGAAATATCTGGACAGGGTCCGGCAGGAGCAGGAGCAGGGGTGAGTCGTGTGTGTCCCCGCCCCCCCCCCCCCCGATGGCGCGAGAAACAAGGACTTCACTCTAACTTGAATGAAACTTCCAGCTCCTCTTCGGCGCCGGAGGCCCGGAGCCCGCTGGATGCCCAAATCCACCTGAAGCTGCAGAACATCTTGATGCTCCTGAAGAGATGCTGCAACCACCCCTACCTGGTGGAGTACCCCCTCGACCCCGCCACGCAGGAGTTCAAGGTCACTCAAAGGACAACCAATCGGCTGCTTCGTTCCTCGTCGCCTTCCCGTCTCGCCATCCTCTCCATCCCGTGTCTCCTCCTCCAGATCGACGAACAGCTGGTCCAGAGCTCCGGGAAGTTCCTCATCCTAGACAGGCTGCTGCCGGCGTTGAAGGGGCGGGGCCACAAGGTCCTGATCTTCAGCCAGATGACGTCCATCCTGGACATCCTGATGGATTACTGCTTCCTGCGCGGCTTCCGCTTCAGCCGGCTGGACGGAAGCATGTCGTACGGCGACAGGGAGCGAAACGTGAGTCCTGAAGGGGAGACGCTTTGAAGGAGATTAAAGGACGAGTTCAGGAACGCCCCCCCACCCCGCCCCCCTCTTCTTCTCCTCCTGCAGATGACCAAGTTTTCCCAAGATCCGGAGGTGTTCCTGTTCCTGCTGAGCACCCGAGCGGGAGGCCTCGGGATCAACCTGACGGCCGCCGACACCGCCATCATCTTCGACAGCGACTGGGTGGGTGAAGGTCCAAAAGAAGCGAATCACGCCGTGCGGCTCTAAGAGCTCCGTCCCTTCCTGCTTTTCCCAGAACCCCCAGGCGGACCTGCAGGCTCAGGACCGCTGCCACCGCATCGGGCAGACCAAGCCCGTGGTGGTTTACCGGCTGGTGACGGCCAACACCATCGACCAGAAGATCCTGGAGAGGGCGTCGGCCAAGAGGAAGCTGGAGCAGATGGTCATCCACAAGAGTGAGTGTTTGTCGCCGCGGCGCGATTCCCCCGGGCGGAGTCCTGACGGCTCCGTTTGTCCGTCCCCCCCCCCCGCCCGCCCCTAGACAAGTTCAAAGGCGGGAGAGTGGACCTGACCCAAAGCAAGAGCTGCGTCGATCTGGATGAGCTGATGGAAATGCTCAAATCCAGAGACCCCGAGAAGTAAGAGGCGGTCTCCTAGCAACACCGTAAAATATTTAGAAGCAGGTCAAATCTGGAAAAAAAAAAAAAGATCTTTCCTTTTCCCGCTCAGGGAAATGAAAGCCTCCAAAGGGAAGGTGATCAGCGACCAGGACCTGGAAGTCCTGCTGGACCGCAGCGACATGCTGGGTGAGGAGACGCCGTCGCCGCCGCCCTCGTCATCGTCATCGTCATCGTCATCGTCACTGAGCGCGAATCACTCAGACCTTCGTTTGTGCTTTCAGACAAAGACCGGGGGAGCGCCAGGAAGAAGGTGGGCGTGTTCAGAGTGGTCGAGTCCGAGCAGTCGGAGATCACGCTGACCTGAGGGCGCCGTCGGCGTGGAGAAACTGATTGTTTGTAGACCGAGTCCTGTTGTTGTTGTTGTTCACTTTCTTTACTTTTGTGATTCCGTGTCGGACGCTCTCTAAAGCCCGACTGCCGGCGGGTCAGTTTGGCGCCCAGAACCTTCCAGCTGGGAGGGCGTCGTCTCGTTGGGTCACGTTCACACACGTTTATGTTTGTTCATGCCTTTTCAATAAAGTTTTTGTAAAGTTTTTGTGTGTTTGTTTAAACCCACCCCCACCTGGGTCTGCTTTGGGGGGGGGATACGTTTATCAGGCTCATGCAAAAACCTCCGGGTAGATTCCCGTGAGACCCGGAAGCCTCTGAAGTCGTTCCTCCGGTGATTTCTTCCTGGAACGTTGCTTTGAACTCCCAGGAGATGATTACCGGATCTGGATCTTCCGGTTTCTCCGCGTCTGGTTTTCCAACCCGGCGCGGATCCGGATAAACCGCATCCGAGACTCGCCTTTGTTTATCCGCGCAGGGAATGCGACTCCATCCCTGCTGCCACGCAGGAAGAGAGAGACCAAACAAAGCCGGGCGGGTCGAAAGCCCTTTGTTCGGGGTAAAGCGGGGCGTGGCCTCGGCGCTCACCTGCTCAGGTGCGTTCAGGCGTTCCCTCCCAGCCCACACCCGAGGCTCAGAGAGGACTTTGCACCGCTTTAACTCCGACCGGAGGCAGCAGGATTGACGTGCACGTCTCCCGTGCACGCCGCAGACATGGAGCGGCTGAAGCTGGTCCTGCAGTACTTCCAGTCCAACTCGGAGTCCATCTCCAACGGGATCTGCATCTTGCTGGCCTTGGTCAGCGTGAAGCTCTACACCAGCTTCGACTTCAACTGCCCGTGCCTCCCCCAGTACAACCGGGTCTACTCCCTGGGGGTGATGGTCGTCCCGCCCGTCATCCTGTTCTTCCTGGGCGTCCTGGTCAACCGACACACGGGGGTCATGATGGACGAGTGGACGAGGGCCCCCGGGAGCCGATCCAAAAACCCCGCTGTGGTGAAGTGAGTGAGACGTTTCCTTTTTGATGCTGAATCTTCATCATCCTCATCCTCGTCTATCCACGCCGCCTGGTTTCCTGCAGGTTTCTGTTCTCCGCCATGCTCCAGAGGGCCCTGCTGGCCCCGATGGTCTGGATCCTCGTCACGTTGCTGGACGGAAAGATCTTCATCTGCGCCTTCAGTGTCAGTGTCAACCCTTCCCTCTTCACAGGTAATGCAAACGCCCCCCCCCCCCCCCCCCCCGTAGAGACTGGATGGGGAGAAAACGTAAAGGTGATGTGATTCCTCAGGTATGCCGAACAACACGGGCCTGGATGTGGTCAGACTGATGGCCAAGGTGCCCTGCAAGGAGGACGCCATCTTCAGGAACAGCTCCTTCCGCAAAGCCGTCTCCCGTTACGTCCGCTGCTACTCACAAGTGAGTAGTGAGAAGTCTCCCGTGAACACACAAACACACAAACAAACACACACAAACACGCAAACAGACAAATGTCTACGTTCATGCTTTAGATTAAAAAAAAAAAAAAACATCTGACAGTTCCAATTAGGAACTTAAACTAAGTTTTATTAACATCCGTCATTTAGTTTGAGCATAATTGAGAGAAAAAAAAAAAAAATCCTGACAAGCCTTCGTAAAAATTCAAATGAAATTTTAAAACACTAAAGTGAAATGTGCTGATTTGTGTCGCACATTTCCGCTGTGGTGTGCACGCCAAGGCAGCAGGTGGCGCTGCAGGCTGTCAAAGGTCAACGCTGCAGGTTCAGTTGATGGTTGAAGTTCATCAGATCTGCGTTGGAGGGGTGTTAATAAACACGCGTGTCCTCAGTATATGTGAGGCGGAGCGGCGATGTCATTTGTGAGGAGTTGTGTTTCTAGAGTCCGTTTTTCACGCCAAAGCAGCAAAACGTTTTACTGATCGGGCGTGAAACCGTTGCCACGTGAACGGACCTTACAGGGATTCTCATTTGGGGAAAACCTTCAGAGACACACAAACTTTAAACATAAGCTAATCCACAAATGGTTCAAGAGAAACGTTCTGAACTGGGAGGCGGACCGTTCTCGGACCGCCGCGCGTAGACTTACAGGAAGTGGCGATGATGTAGAACGACCTTCCTACGTAACAGTTGCTTCCTTTGGCTGACTTCTCCCACCCTGTCCAGGCCATTGGCTGGTCCATCTTACTCTTCCTGATTGTGCTGGGAGCCCTGGGGCGCCTCATCAAGCCCTTCTTTGACAACCACGCCACCTTCCTGCAGACGCGCTACTGGAGCAACTACCTCGACGTGGAGCAGAAGCTCTTCGATGAGACCTGCGTTCTCCACGCTCGAGATTTCGCCAAGAAATGCGTGGTGCAGTTCTTCGAAGACGCGTCGGAGGACGACATCCTCCGTCTTCCCCACCCGGCCTTCGTCGCCAAGGACGCAGCGGCGTGGGAGGATGACGAGGAGAGGCTTTACGGGATATCGAAGCAAGAGCAGGTGAACCGGCTTCTCGACAAGTGGTACTTCAATAAACCCGAACTGGATGTCACCCGGAGGGCCCACCGGCCCTCGCCGTGCGTTACCTGGGAGGGCCGCGATGGGAAGACTTTATACACGGACGTTTAGAGTCTTCTTCCTCTAATCACCCGAGGAAGATGGAGACCTGCGAAAACACCTGACACAAAGTGTGTTCCAAGATTCCACAGATGTCAGTCCTATTGCGCCGGACTCCTAGATAGTGTTAGCTCTTTGGGGCTAACGCGCTACGAGGGTCATTTGACTACCTTATTGCGATGGGAACTGGTTTTGCATTTGGTTTTGCTCTCCCACACACACCGACGGAAACATGCAAATATGTGTGTGTGTGTGTGTGTGTGTGTGAGGCAGGCCTGCTGCCGGAGCCCGATAACAACCATCATCCGTAAAGTCCTCGTTCTAACGCAGTGTCTTTTATTTCACTAATTAAACACTAGAGACGCTTGTTGTCTCACTCAGATTTATTTTGTCTATCTTTTATTCCATCAGTTAATTTTATTTATTTGTAATTTCCGTTTAACTTTTGATTGTACCCCGATCCCTCCTCTAGGGGGCAGTCACGTGCAAGCCGCCTTTATTTATAGAGCGCCACTGGGATACAACGCAACTCAAGGAGCCTTAAAGAGCCATAGATAATGAAAAATGAACTTTATAAAATAAAAATATATCCAGAAAATGATTGAGCATTAAATAAAAGATTTTTAGAATACAGTAAAATTGCAAATCATTTGAAAACTAAAAACTAACCAGATTCTTATTCTAGATTTAAAACAATCCTTTTCTACCATGTCTGTTTTTATTGTCTTTATAATTATTCAAATCAATTCAGTTTGCTGTCCACCTCTAACGATGGCCTTTGAAAATTATAGTCGTAAAATTATGAAACAAACCTGCATGTTAGCCCGTTTTGTTTATCATTAAAAGCGCATGTTCACATTGCGATTCTGAAAAGCGCATGAGCCAAACGTGTCTTCCCAGGCAGAGAATGTGGGTGCGGGACCAAAATACACACTGCAGATCTAAAGAAACACACAGACACACACCTTCGCCTCCCAGCTGGAGGTCCAGGAAGGAGGCGGGCACACCAGGGAAAATATTGCCTTTATTTTGCTCGCTGCTGCATCAAAAACTTTATTCAACATGTTAGAGAAACATATCGATTGTCCGTCAAATAAAAATATTACTGAAGCATCAAGTATCGGAGACAAATAGAGAACATCTACAAGTACATAAACATTTCCTATCAAACACGGTGGGAAAACGAACTCGATATTCGGCGTTTCTGATTCTTCGTTTATTAGTGATGTGGTGCGTCTGTGTGAGAAGCGCGTCTCGTATCAGTTTGTTTGCCAAGTAGGTTACGTTTTCACCAGGAGTACTTTAAAAGTATTCTCCGCAGGTTGTGTAACGGTTGGGCATGTGTCGGAGAACAGAGCAATAAAGTTTTAATTAGATCCAGATTAAGAGGCAGAAGCAGGGTTTAAAAACTTGTTTCATTGTTTGGGCTTTTTTCTTTTCTTCACCTTTTCTGATGATTACACGGAACCCGCCGAGCAGAAGGCGGCGGTGGCCGATGGCTCTGCTGAGGCGGTCGATGAAGTGATCACGGTGGTGAATTGGTGAAAACACTGCACAGAACCGTGCGGATGTTTGCTGGTTTAATCAGAGTTAATGTTTTGTTTTTCCTCACGCTTCGAGTGCAGAGGCGAAAAGACAACATCCGTGATCCTATCTGTCCTCTGGAGTCTCTGGGACAATCACTGGATGGACTTGAAAGGTCCGGGCGGGGGGGATTGGGGGGGGGGGGGGGCTGAGATGCCTAGAATAACCCCCATTTAAAGCAATTTGCTCTGTCGGAGGGCGGATCATACTGGCAGCTTGTTAAAATGTTTGGGTCCGTCCGTCCGTCCATCCGTCCATCCGTCCGTCTCCCCGACCGTGACGGCCTTCATCTCTACGTCCAACTTCACTTGGTTCGTTTTTCATGCTTGCAAAGAAAACGTTGTGAAATTCTTCCTCCTCCTCCTCCTCCTCATGTGGGAATGAAAATTGAAAGTGAAGCCCGACACGGGTTTAAACCTCTGAGAGAAGGCGATTCCGAATGCCGCATGCTGTGAAACCAAAAGTAGAACCGCGGCACCGCAGCGGGGGAAAACGGGACGGACATCAGACGCTCTCGTGGAATAAATCACGTCCCGATTCGACCCAGATGTGTTTTTATTGTTACTGTCAGCCCCAGAGGTATCAATATAAGAGAGCGTCCGCCATCTCATCCCAAATCCTCCGGCCGACTTCGGCGCTTTACCGCCAAAACACACAGGCTTAGAGTCGACTCTGAATTGCCAGATCCGGGGATCTACCTGAAGTCCGGACTCTCAGGAACACGGAAGAACCCCGAGGATCTTATGGACCGTCTGGTCCCGGATGGGATCAGTCGGGAGGTTGGACTCCTCCTGGGACTCCTCTCACCTTATGTGGGCGAGAGGCCTTTTCTCCGAGCCGTCACTGAATGCCACACTGGTCATTGTCTTCCCTGCATACAGTATGGCCTCTAAAAAAGGTGCGAAACATTCTTCATCTTACTACCTTTGTTGCCTTATCAGTCGGCCACGCCCCCTCTCATACACCTGTGTTGTCTCTTTCCTCACCCCTCCACCTGTCCTGTAAATACCCCCCCCCAAAGGAGCACATAAACCTTTTAAGAGGGGTGTCTATGCCAACATAGAGTCCTTATTCTGAATAAAGCAGCCTCATTTTACAGACACTTTCTATTTGGATACGTTGCAGTGAATTAAAGCTAAATTCTGTTCAAATTAATTCTTATTCTAAAGCTGCAAATTGACAACGATCAGTTTATTTGGTTGCTAAATAGTCTCCGAGAAAGAAAATGGGGGCAGTTCCTGTTTATTTTCCCAACCAACATCTTGATCCAAGCCAAAAACAACCAGTGAAATGTGAAATGTTTACTGGCGTCTGCTCGGAATGCATCTTTGCATTCCTCTCCGCATCGAAACCCGGGACGGCGTGAACGCTTCTGACGCGCTGCACCGACGTGGGCGGCGGCGAGACCTCGCTCATCGGCTACAACGCGGGTGTGTCGGGATTCCAGGACTTTGTTTTCCCAGTAAAGGGAGCAAAAACAAGGGGATGATGTTTCAAACAGATCCAGCAAGTACGGTCAATATTTGAGCGCCATTTGATATTTAAATAACATCACAGGACGCCAGGTGGGAGGAAGATGAACATGCCTGTGAGGGCTCTAAAGTTCTTGCCCCCCTCCCTCTCTGTTCTGGGATGATGATGTCATCTCGTCGGTTTCCACTCATCCCACGACAAGCTTCTCTGCTGGATGCTCAGGTGACTTGAATCCACCCGATCTCGCTTTTCCCTCATGGGATTACTTCAGATTATACAAGCGACACCGTGTTCAGTTTTACGTCTGTTTTACGTTAATTTAGCCGTTTTTCTTTCTACAGGTAAGTCATCGGGTTATTATAATAATGCGTCGATGTCAGGGTTGGACGAGTTGGTCCATCACGTAAGACCGGATGTAAATAAAACAGGGCGGCCAATGATCCACGATCTGCAGGAGGAGGATCGAAGAGGAGACAGGAAATGTTGGACTAAAATCTGCGAAGGGTTAAACCTTCTGCATCAACATGAGATGATCAGAGCAATGGTACATTCTGATTCTTCCTTCCTGCCTCCTCCTCCTCCTCCCTCTCCTCCTCCTCCTGACTCCGCCCCTTCCACTCTTCTCAGCTGGATACATTCACAAACTCTCAGAAGTGCTCCGGCAGGCCAGCGGCTGGGGGGAGGCGCAGGTATCATGGCCCCGCTCCAGGACGGCCTCCGCCACGACCTTTAATCCCCGTTGCAGACGGGATGACGGATCTCTGAGGAGGATTCTTCTTCTTCTTCTTTTTTTGTCTCTCAGCATTGGACTTCTCAGCGCGAAGGGGATTTTACAGCAACATGAGCGTGAAGGGGAAAAGAGCCGGACTGGCGATGAGCTGGCAGAAGTCGTTCTCCATCCTGGCTCCTTGGAGGAAAGGTAAAGTCACCTTTTCGTGTTTCTGCCTCGTCACGGCGCCGTCGGCTTAGCCTCGGTTTAGCCTCCATTCTCTACACTGTCGATGATTTGCCCCTCCAGCATCAACACCTTCCAGTTTTTTTGCACGGCGGCGTTTCTGCAGGTTGATTGGTCAAGTGAGACGAGCTGCTTCGCCGTGTGACTCTGAGTCCGTTTCATTTCTGACTGGATTCCAGGACGGCAGATTAACTTCGCTTTCAGACATTCTAATCTTTTATCACTCGATCCGTCATCTTCTGAGAATGTCATCAAAGACGCGGCCTGAAAGAACCCGTGAATGCAGCCGGAACGGTGCGCCGTTGGGTCATTAGAGTTCATCGCTTCGCCGCTGCAGGACAAATACCTGGACAGAAGATCCCGAAGCAGCCGTGCACGTAAAGTTAGGAACTTTGGGATGGCCGGCGGGGTTATCAGCTGCTGTAGGTAACAGTGCGTGCCAAAACGACGCTCAAAAGCTCATCACTAGTTTCCTTTTGTTAGTTTGTTGATTCCCATGAAACTTAATTTGGTAGAAGGATGAACCACGCGTCGGAAATGAACCGGCTTTTTAAAGATAACGTAATAACTGGAAACCTTTCCCGAGGGAAGAGCCCGTCAAGTCTCGGTTCAGATCCAGATCAGGAGGCCGATCCAGGGACCGGGCGTCGGTCACGTGAGCTGAACCGACATGGCGGACTGTTCTTCGTTGGTCATGGTTCTGGTTCTGGTTCTGGTAGTGTCCACCTGATGAAGCGGCTCCGGTCTTTCCTCTCTGATTTGGTTTCCGCACGTCTTTAACATTTGTCAAAACAAAGAGCTGAAAGAGGCTAAAAAAGGCTTCAAACGGCCACCATAAGTCACGTGATCAGCCGTGAGTCTGGGTGGGTAAAAAGCAGCGTGACTCCCTGCAGCAGGATTCCCGGTCATCCCTCGTTCCACGCTCATCCCGGCATTCCGTGTCCGAGCCTCTCTCGGGTGTCGCCAGTACGACGTCGAGCCTCCTCACCTGCCGGGCAGAAAACCCTCCGACTGCTTTGTTGTGGGAGGGATGATAAATCGGCTCTTTGAGACCCCCCCCCCCCTCACACTGTTCGCCGTGCTAACCGGAGTGGGAAGAAGAGGCCCATTGTTGAGATAGAGTTCCCATTGTGTCCGGTGCCGTGGGGGGCGCCGTTTACGGGCGTGTTGAGCTGGAAGCGTGTCACCGGAGGAAATCTGATGTTCAAGGAGAGCAACCGGAGACGCCCGAAAATGTCTGACTAATACTAGTACTAGTATACTAGTACGTGACGGCGAGGCGGCCGGTGGCGATCCGGAACAGACGGGAGGGACGGTGGCGAGGTGCTTCCGGATATCATCCCGATGTCGGGAGTCTAAGCGGCCGAGTGAAGTCGTGTCACCCAAGATGCTGTTCGGCGGCGCCGTCGGTTTGCTTGATGACAGAACTTATTTTCACACGATGGCGTAGCGGTTAGTGCTGCCACCCCACAGCGGGAAGGTACCGGGTTCGAATCCCGCCTGTGCGGAGTTCGTATGTCCCGTACGTTCCCTGGGTCTGCGCTGGTTTTCTCCGGGTTCTCCGGTTTCCTCCCGCCTCCAAAAACAAATGATCCATAGCGTGTGCGTGAAGGTTTGCCCGTCTCCGTGTGGCCCTGCGATGCGCTGGCGACGCATCCGAGGTGTTCCCTCGGCCTCTCGCCAATAGGAAGCTGGGATAGGCTCCAGCAACACCCGGAAAACGGAAAAGCGGCAAAAAAAAAAAAGAAAACCGGATGGATCGGACATGAGCCAAGAAAGTTCCCGGCCAATTCTGGGTCAGATGTTCGGAATGAGATCAGCCGAAAGGGGCGTTCCAAACAGGAAATAAAATTACATTTGAGGTTTCTTCCATCGTTCGATGCAAAACAAATGACTATTTTTCGCTCTTTTTTTTTTTTTCTCAGGTTTATTAATTTATTTATTTGAAACCTGAAGCTTCCAAGATGATTCCCAGAGCGAATGATTCCCACTTCTGGTGTGATCTGGATGCTTTTCTGGCATAAACAAGTTCCGATAGCGGATCTGCGTTCCTTCCCGCCTGTCGACGTGTTTTTAGATGGAAATTAGAGCTAAAAATGTGAAAGATAACGCTGGAAAGTCGGCGCGAGTCGACGGGGCAGATAAAGGAAGAGCGCAACAGTTTCAGTCGTTTTCCCTGCAGCATCGGCGAAACTCTGTGGGAAATGGAGCGTGAATGTTCACCTAGAAGCGGGGACTAAAAACGACAAGTGTCAAAGTTACTAAAATCTAGATTAAAAAAAAAGAGATTTTTCAAAATATGTATAATTCGTCTTTTGAACAGAATTTTTAATCTTTTTTTTATTCTTCTTCTTTTCTTCAGCTGATTAAAGCTTGAAAATTCCTTAAACTGTCCAACCCCCCCCCCCCCCCCCGTTTCTGTTTCTCACCTGACCAAAGAATAAACCAGTAAAACCCAGTGGCTCAAATATCCTGGGAGGGGTCAGAGGTCAGAAGGCCTTAAACGGGACGGTGTTTCGACAGCGCTGCAGTGCTCCTGCACATTCTCGCCTTATCTTAACGCTCTCTGATAAGGCCGAGAGGAGTTTGGGGGCCCCGTTAACTTGGCTCCTCTTTAGGTTTGATGACGCCACGGTCAAGAAAAGCAGAAAACTGAGCAGGGATCCCGACCAGGCTACATGTCAAGAGGCGCGTCCAGAGATGTCGCAGCTTCCCCCCGGGCTTAGAGGTTAAGTGATGGTCAGGAGAGGGGCAAGGGGGGGGGGGGGTCCTACATTATCCCAAATCTGCTTCATGTCACCTGTTCAGGCTTTAACGGCCTCCTTATTGGCCGTCTAGCTGCTTTACTGGCTCAGTAGCTTCTCCACTCAAACATCTCTGCTGCAGCTTGTCGTGACCCCCCCCCCCACCTGTGCCGTTAAAATAACTGGCTTGTCCCGGCCTGTTTATGACCTCCTGTGTTTGGAATCTGAGAGGCCAACCCATCCAACAGTTCAGCCCGAGGGCTAATGCGTGATGCGTCCTCTCCCAAAATCCCAGAAAGCCACGGCTGGAACCTGAAGGCGGGGGGCTTTGTTCTGAAGGTTCCTGAGTTGGTACGGTCCGGTTCGGGTAACAGAGGATCGTATTTGTTGACCGTTTCCCACCGGATGTCTGTGGCGTTCGGCTCCCGAGCCGATCATCTTCCGGGTGTCAATCAAATGCGTTCTGGGAAACCAGACATGACGAGCGGGACAGGAATGTGGCGTCCGTTTGATGACAGAAACCCCCTGAGGGACTCTCAATGGGCAAGGTGTGCACGAGTCTGCACCCACACCTGTGGGCACGCTCACTTTATTTTTTTTAAAGAGAAACTTTCCACTGAAGTCTTTGTACCTGGCGAAAAACCGAGTCGCTCGGGTCCAGCGGTTTGTCTCAGTTTGGGGGTAATAAAAGTAATTATTAGAGCGTTTAGCTTTTTCGGGACTAAAGAGAAGACACTGGAATTTGTGAAGAACTATGACCTGTTTTTTGATTTATGTGCTAGACCGACCGATGGGCCGGCGTCCATCCAGCACTCCTTCATGTTCATTTTTACATAAAGAGGTTTAGATGCCGCCTCCAGGATCAACGGACCGACCACCTTCTGGGAACGCTTTGAAGTGCAGAGCAGGTGAAGCTGCACATTTAAACTTTAAAAACAGGTGGACCTCTTCCCCCGGTCTGGCTTCCATCTGGGTCCTGTTTGGACCCAGTCTGACGGATCGCCGGTTGGAATGACCCCGCACGGCGGCGGTGGCGGCGTTCCCCCCCCTCTGGCCTTCCAGGCAGCTTAGCGCTCTCCCTCTCCCACTTACTCTAATTGAACACCTTTAATCCTGGGAACTTTGTTCGGGAGTCTCTTGAAAGACAAAACTAACGCTGCGTGGAATGTGAAAGGAGCCTGACGGGAAACGGCTGAAGGACGTTCTTAGGCGGGAAACGGCATCCGGGATGAGTTCGGAGAGCAGGAAGGGGAGGCGGGCTTTTCTTAATTACATGTCCGGACTGGAAGGAGACTGAGTCAGCCTGGTAGGCGATTACAGAACAGAATCCACGCTTGTGACACGGCAGCTGGACGAGAGCGACACCTCACAATAAATCGCATCACAGCTGAGCGGATCGGGTGACTTCAGCCTGCAATCAGAGTCGACGTGTTGATGCTCTATAGATTCCCTTCTTCTTTGTTGTTGCTGGTGTTTGCCGCTGAAGCAGGAGGCTTCTGGTTCTATGAGGTCACCGTGGGGGGGGGGGGGGACTGTTCACGTCGCTTTGGTCCAGACGAAGATATCGCAAATGTTTCCTGAACTTTCAGAAGAGATTTCTGAAAATCAGAGTTTTCATCCTGTTTTCTGAAACAACTCAAAATGTATTAGAAAGGTAGCGTGTCGATGCTAGAATTGGCGGCGCAGTGGCGTAATGGTTAGCGCTGTCGCTTCACAAGAAGCTTCCTGGTTGTGTGGCCCCGCGATGCGCCCTGGCGACCCCTCCGAGGTGTTTCCCACCTCCTGCCATTAGCAAGCTGGGAACGGCTGCAGCAACTCCCGTGAGCCGTAGATGGACGTTAGCATTTAGCTCAGAGGACAGCGTCAACACAAAGGCGTTGAACGTAATTACAGGCGAGCGCTGCTGCAGGGCGGCGATAAATCTGGCCTGTAATTAGTGTCATCAGCGGTTTGACTCATGAATGGCAGATTTACTGCCTCTTAAATCTAAAGAGAATTATAAAATACACCATCTGAATAAAACAAATAGAATCCAATGCATCCGTCGGGTGCCAGTATGATCCCGATCCAAGACACTGTGATCCGGGTCAACGCCTGAATGCACCACCCAGAACTGTTCTGTTGGAGAAGCAGCCTGTTGGTACTCGTTTCGGCAATTTCAGTGACTCACAATCAGGAAATCCGGTCTCTTCTTTGGCCGTTTGTCTTTGTGGTGGAAGAGCAGGATGGAATATCAGGTGTGATGGATCAGGCAAGCGTGAGGGTGAGATTTAAAGCAGACGTGATGCTCAAAGGGTTTTGCAAATTTAAACCCTGCAAACATTTCAACCCCCTGAAAATGCATATGAAACTATATCTTTATGGACCAATCAGGATGGAGCAGTGAGATTATTATTCTCTTCAGACAATGATGAATTTCACTCTATCATTCATTCATTCATTTTCTCCTGCTTTGATCACGTGTCCGGGACTTTCTGAGGCCTATCCCAGGCTTGCTATGGTGCATCGCCAGCGCATCGCGGGGCATGATGAATGTTTAAGGTAATTTTATATATCAACATTTGACAGCCAAAAGAAGCATCACCAGCATTATTTTCCTGGCGATGACGCAGCGTGACATCAGACGAGGGCTTTGGCTTCAAAGGTAAAAACACAATGAGCTGCAATGCAGTGAGATCATTTGGAAAAACAATAAGCCTGAGCGGCGACCCGTTGAAGCCACAATGGAAAGAGTCGCTTCAGCAATTCCCCCAGCTTCGACAAAAACAGGAACTGTTTCGGATCTGCACGGGAGAAAGTATATTCTGGAAAGACTCTGACAGGAGCTCGGTACATCAAAGTGGAAAAGAATACAGATAAAAGCTCTTAAAGTAAATGTTAGGCTTTGATTTCAAGTTACAGTGAATGTTGGTGAGCGAAAAAAATAAAAAACAGTTCTCACATTGAGTCTGGTCCGGCTACGGTCAAATGTAAAACCCTCCAATCAGCCGACGGCGTCTAATTACTGTCCCGATGACTCGTTCATCATTCAGTGCCTTGCTCCACCATTCAGCCCCCCCCCCCCCCAGCCTGAACGTCCCTGAGCTGACCCACACAGAAGGAGGTGATTGTCCACACGGACACGTGAACATTGCGTTATGTTTTTGCTTTTATCAGGATGCCAAAGACTCCCAGTTCAGGTCAGAATTGCTCAACGTGCTTTGGAGAAGAATCTCCCTTCCAGTGTTACCCTATAGTGAGGATAAAAGCATGAGATTTACCACTTCAATCGAGTTTTAATCTCATGTTTGCCTTGGCATGGTCTCCATTTCACCCTGCAGGAAGTCTCCCCCCCCCCCCCCCGCCATTGTTAGTGTTCTGCAGCGGAATTATAATCTTGTTGTAGTAAAGCGCGGTTTCATTTCATTTCATGCTCGTGTTCTCTCTGTCTCTCTATCACACTCTCCCCCTCTCTGATTCTGACTCTCCTTCCTGTCCTTGTTTCTGTCTCTCACTCTCTGTCTCTGTCTCTCTATCGCTCTCTCTCTTTCTTAACCCAACTGTTCCAGACAGACGGCCGCCGACTATGACTCTTAGGTTCTGTCCAAGGTTTCTGCCTGTTAAAGGGAAGTTTTTCCTTGCCTCCGTCGCCAGCGTGCTTGTTCTTGTTCTTGTGGGACTAGTTGGGTTCTGTCTTTCCTTCTTGCACTTGCACAGACATCTTTCTTTAATGATGCGCTATATAAATACAATTAATCGAATATTGGTAATGTTCGCAGAATTACGACGACAGCCTTTAATTTAGTTTCTAAAGAAGAGTCATGGCTCTATATTAGTCAGGTATAATCTTACATGAGCTTACGTCCCCGGTTTGGCTTTGGCTCTGGTATTACAAGGTCTTCTGTCTCCTTTGAGGAATATCAGAGATGTTTGTTTCTGCCTAAAGTAAGTAGCGCATGGATGTTAATGTGGGAGGTTGTTATTCCAGGAAAATAAAAGTTTCCGTTTGTACCAAAGTCACACTGGTCATTTTAGTTTTACACTGGCTGATCAGAATTGAACCCAAACTTGAACCAACCGGCCCTTAAACCACCTTAAGTCTAAAGTTATCGTACGTAAAGGTCAGCAGAAACAAATCAGGCTTCAGGACCTCTGGAATAAACCTGCGTTTCTTTATGTTTAACAGGGAAAGGAAGCAGAGATTCGGTACCAGATGGCGAGGTTGTCCTGACGAAAATGAAACTCTTCAGCCACTTCCACGAGAAGCTCCATCTTCCCGATCACTCCACCAAATCCACAGCATCTCTTTGCGACAGCTCAGCCCCTGGCAAGGTCCCCGAGGTGAATTCCCACCTCGATGACAAGCCAGGACGGCCTCAGAGGGAGTCCAGTTCGGACAATCTGTCTGCCATTTTCTCTGCCTCGAAGCTGCCGAGGCTGTACAAGTTCGAGTCGGAGGACTCCGGCGTGGAGCTGCCCAGTGGAGCGAACTCTCCGTCCACCCCAACAAGCTCTGAGCAGAGCTTTGTCGTCCACAGTCGGGAGTCCTCTTGCGATTTGTGCAACTTGAATTCTGACCCTGCGACTCTCACCAATAAACTCGCCACGTACGCGCAGAGCTCTGCAGACGACTCGGCGGACAACGGCCCGACTGCAGCGGCGACTCCTCGGGAGGAACCCGGTTCTCCAGCTGTGAGGGAAGAACTACACACAAAGGAGGATGAGGATAGTGACCAGGGGAGAGTTCCAGACAGCAGTCCTGAAGGGGACGAGGAGGTGCCGGGACAAGCTGAGGAGAACGCCAGTTCACCTGAAAGGACCGGCTTCCAGCGCACGGGGAAGTACGGGAAGCGTTCGTCGATGGGCGCCTGTGATGGATTGATGGGCGATGAGTTTGAGCCGAAACCTTTATTGAGGAGTTCCACCAGTGAGAGTCTGGAGGAGTACATGGAGGAGTGCTGCAAGCTAAGTGAGGTAAGCGGGCAGACGGGTCGGTTCTCTGTTTGACGATAGTCTTCACGTGTCTTTAGTCTCAACGAGGGTTTGGGTCACGTTGGACTTGACGATGTCCCCGTGTCTCAGCGGGACTTAAGTCCCTTTCCTCGTATCGTTTCTGACCCCCCCCCCCCCCCCCCACCAGTGTCATGGCTTGTCCAACATGATGATGGAAGGGGAGGTGCATCTCGAATCGTCTTTGCTTACGGTAAAGGACCGATGGGAACGATTCGTATAACCTTTAACCTTTAGATCTCTTTCTTTCGTTGCCTTATTCCCGCTCCTTCATCGGTCACGGTTGTTTGGCTCCATAATATTTGCTAAAATTCGACACGGGTGAGCTGCGTGTTATCGCTGTTTGTTCAGTGGTTCCAGGATCAAAACGCTCGATGCAACTCAAACTGTGATAACCTTTGATGATACGCTCCTTTGGTGTTTGCAGGGCTCTCCAAACCGTTGAATAAGGACAATTGTGGTTATTCCAGACTTGAGGTTTAATCCCTTTTTGGTTGAACAACAAAAATACTCCACGCCGTCTGTAATTATCTCTAATTTTAAACCCTTTTCAGCCGCTCTGTCACCATGCAGGTCACTCCTCACCGAAACCGAAATACAGTTTAGAGTCAACCATTCCCTCCGTTGGGTGATCTTTTTTTTTTTTTTTTTAAATAAGTTGCTGACATAAGCAACAGGTGTGTGAAAACACAGCAACAGTACTCATTGAGCAGGATCTGAGGAGGCTTGTTTCATTCATGTTCCAGAACACACACACACACACACACACACACAACAAAAAAAAGAAGCCGTCTTCTGTTCACCGTCGGTGGGATCGACAGAGAGAGCACCTGACAGCTGTTGAAGCTGCAAAGTCATAATCGCCTGTTTGATGTTCCTGGAATCCCAGACAGAGTCCGGCCTGCGGGCCGTCGTTACTGGCGGCCATGAAGGATTGCTTCGGACTGAAGGGAGGCAAATTAGGGAACGTGCGAACACAAACCCTCATTTACCAAAGAGAATGTAGTCGACGTTCTCCACTTCACCCTGTCCTTTGCATCGTCCTCCCCGACGCCAGCCCCTCTCATGTCCTCCCTCACCATCTTCTCCTGGGTCGACCTCTAGCCCTGTTCCCTGGCAGTTCCATCTTCAGCATCCTTCTACCGATATAGTCCCCGTCTCTCCTCTGGACATGTCCAAACCATCAAAGTCTGTCCTCTCTGACCTTGTCTCCAAAACGTCTAACCTTCACTGTCCCTCTTATTGTCTCATTTCTAATCCCGTCCAACCTGGTCACTCCCAAGGAGAACCTCAGCATCTTCATCTCCTCCACTTTTAGCTCCGCCTCCTGTCTTTTCCTCAGAGACACTGTCTCCAAGCCGTCCATCATGGCTGGCCTCACCACTCTCATTAATCCTTGTGACCTCACTGTTCCTCCTGGGATTATCTCATGGCTCCAGAGAATAGTATCCGGAAAAATCTCAAATGTCTGGATGGGGCACCGATGAAAGAAAACAAGGTTATTTCTTCATATTTATATAAAGTGAAAAGCCTGAACGAATCAATGGACGTATTGATCTTAAAATAATTACAACGTTTTCCCGACGCTGGCTGAGACTTGACATTTTGGACCGAGCGACGCCCTTGAACATCAGCAAGGTCGAAAATAATGTCCATCTTCCACCCCACCAAGCTAGGATAGCCCCCCCCAACAAAACGTTATAAATGTCGGACCAAACCGGCGCCTGGCGACGGTTTGGGGGGGGGCTTTACAGTGCAGGGCAGCTTTCTCATAAACCGGCCCGTCATGCAGCACCTGTTCATCTGCGCCCGGGCGGGAGATTTCCTTAGCGATACTGCCGCCGACTGGCAGCCCCTCACTCATCCGTCCCCCCCCCCGGCTGCCTGGAGGCCTACCTGTACGCATCACAGAGGTGTTGCATATCTCAACCGACTCAAATTTTTTACCCAGATGAAGACTCTTTGAAGGCCCTGGGGCCACCAGTGCGGTGGAGGGGGCCCAGCGTGACGGACTATAGGGTATGTTGGTGACAGGTGGTGAGGTGGTAGCACCCCAACATCATCATCATCATCATCATCATCATCACTTGTCACTATAGTCTAATAACCCAACCCCTTTGGCCGACCCCTGGCGTCCACAGCGAGTCTTTTCCCTTTGATTCAGAGCTTGAGTTTTAGACGATGGAGGTGCAGCCGTCGTGACTCCCGTCAGGCAGTAGCAGCATAATTAAAACCCGAAGCCTGCTGAGAAGTGTTCCTGCCTCGTGAGCGCTGTTCAATAGATCATAGCTGTAACTTTCTATTTTAAAATAAGCCACGGCAACATCTCAGAAACGGCGTCACGTCACGGACAGACGAGTGACTCCTGCCCGCGGCGTTCAGATCCAGCGCTTTGAAAGATGAAGGGCAGGAAACGGGCAGAAACGCTATCTGTGTGTTGAAAACACCGGCACACGTGACCTGCTCATGCCCCCCTCCCTATCTGGACGCTCCGCGCACATCTGCTGCTTCATTCCTTTCCTACACTGTAACAATAAAGGAAGCGTCGTGGATGTTTCAGCATTCCCTGCATTTTAAAGACCTCCGTAGAACCTCCACGTCTAATTCCGTGTGAAGTTTCAGCTCTGAGCCGACAAAATGTTAAATGAGGTTTTTTTTTTTTACCTCAGAGTTATGTTTTTTGCTGGCGTTTGCCTGCCTGCCTGCCTGCCTGCCTGCCTGCCTGCCTGCCTGTCTGTTAGCAAGATAGCTCAAAATGTTAGAGACAGATCTTGATAAAATTCTCTAAAAATATCAATAAAATAAAAGTAGGGCAATATTCTTCGGTGTAAATCACAACATGGGGGGACTGAGCTGCTTGGCGGAGGCCTGGCTGATGGACAGGTTTACCCTCGGAAGGCTCCATGGATTGTTTGTTGATTGAATGTTTGCCTCTTGACTCGCGGGATCAGCGGAAACCCAGAGGAAGTGCAGGAGGCGGTGCGCGCGCGTCGGCTGGCGTGTCCTTTGCCCGTTTTAAAATGGGCCTGTGCACGCAGGCGAAGGCATTCCTGAATCCCACTCTCTCCTCCTGACTGCGGATCACTCGGGAGTCTTTGTGGGGGCCGTGGATAAGATCAGCCCCGGCCCGAGTCACGGCCAGAACAGGCTCTGATTACAGACCCTCCTCCTCTTCCTCATCAGCAGCTACCCCTGAGGAAGTCAGGGTCATCTACTGGAAGGGATACCCTTCCTTATCTTAATGAGCCACCTAGAACCGACCCGAGCTCTGATGCCCTGGATATCGAAGAGGTTACTAGGGGTCAAAAGTCGGCGGCACCTTCTTCCTAAATATCCAAATTCAAACCTGATCAATGCCTTTCATGTCAAACACCGCCTGTGCGTGTGACGCGTAGCTGCTGCGGCACGCACGGCGGATCTCATGCTGTGGTGACAATGTGAAGCGGAAGGCGATTTAAATTGACCTCAGGCCGTGTGGACGGAGGTTCGCGCTCCAGAATCTGTGAGATCAGAGTGATTGTTCATCAGAGGAAATGGATGACGTCAGTCCTCTAATCTATTACGGCCGCCGGCCCATTGTTTCCATCATAACTCCCAGTTTGATCTGAGTTTCAGCGTCAAACGTGGGGGGGGGGGGGGGGGGGCGAAGGTAAAGACCCCGACATGAGCTCACTTCCTGTTTTTATTGGGATACTTTAAGGAACGCGTTGCTCAGAATTTCCTCTTTTCATGTTGCGGTGAAACGACATCTGCCCCTCCGGACCCGGCTTTGAACTGCCGCGCTTCACGCCGGTTTTTGCTTCCTCCGCAGCGACCCCCCTTCCAGACTGCAACAAAGCCAATAAACACACATTTGCCTTGCTTCTGCCCTTAAATGCTGAATCATCTGCTTGACCTGTGCTTTCCAGGCGCAGCAGGAGAGTTCCAACCCTCTGGGCTCAGGCCTGGGTTACCTGGAGCACATCTGCCAACTCCTGAAGAAGATCGGCCAGCTGCAGGAGAGCAACCTCCGGCTGCAGAGGCAGGTCTGCAGCCTGCAGAGGGACGGCAGGATGGCGAGGACAAAAGAGGTGCGAGGCGGATTCTTTCAGCGTTTCCTGTTTGGGGAGCACATCTTCATCTGAATGTAGCGTGAACTCGTATCCCTGAGAGACGACAGGAGGAAGTAGATCCTTCCAGCCTGGCGAGCAACCAGGAGATTTAAACGAGTCAAAGGGAAAACAGTCGCCGACTGCAGGTGCGATCTGTCAAACCTGTAAATGAGGATCCAACCCCTTCCTACCCTCATAACTCATCCACAAAGATAAATAACCGGTGGTTACGTAATGACGCTGAGAGCGAGGGGCTTTTCCCTTGACGGGGAACCCATGAGGCTGTTGGGTTGGATCTCCTCAGTAAAGCCTACAGAGCTGTAGGATAATATTCCGCCTGGTGTTAGCGCCGCCAGCTAGCACTCATTCCTGCCCCATCGCCATCCCTCCCGTGTGGCTTCGTCAGCATCCGCCCAGTAGCTTCCTGCTAAAGGACAAACAAATAAAAGGACAGAGACAACTGCGATATATTAAGCAGTTTGTCCTTTGTCTTCCTGAACAGGACTTCTTCCGGCAGTACTGCAGCTGTGGCGCTGCCGGCCTGGCCTTCCAGGACGTTCGCCAGAGACAGTCCAGGAGTGAGTGTTTGTCCCCCAGTGGAACCCTCTCAGACCTGTCCACCATCCCCGAGGTGTCCCGGCAGCCGTTCTTATCGACGAGGACAGGTAATATTAACGGGAACGGGCTCGATTTGTTATTTCTAATGTCCACAAAATGTCATCGAGAGACATTTATACAATATAAGCATTAAACTTGCGTAGAGGTCGGTGGAGGGTAAGACGTCCCGGCCCACCAGAGTCTCCGGGACGCGCTTTAACCTTAAGGGCGATTACCGTAACCAGCCCTGATTTATGTTTACCTTAGGGTCACTTAATAACCGGACGGACGCGTCAACAAACACACAACCTCATATTCATTTCATGCCAACGTTTGTCTAACGTTCAGCTGGTGGATCTAATAGTCGAGTCATCCAAACCTTCCTTTGTTGTGTTTTTGAACCTGATCCCGAAGAATCCTGCTTCGGTGTTTCCCTAGTTGAGCTCCAGGTGATGCTCCGAGTTTTGGGCGTCCGGTCGTCTCTCTGGATGTCGGCTTTGCCGCTTTTGTTGTGGCTCTTGTCGCCTGAGGAGGCGGCGGTGGCGGACCGCTCAGCTGTCCCGCAGGGAAGGTCAAATTATTACTCGAGCGGGACACGAGCGGAATTTCTGGCATCCTCCCCCTGACAGGAACACTGAATGTCCCGTGGACTCTGGAATGCCTCCGTTCTTTCTCTGATGGAAAAGGAAAGTCGACCGGGAGGTGATGTTGGAGTCAGGAAAGATCAGGGGCCGCGATTGGGGCCAGCGAATCGGGGGGGGGGGGGTGGCTCTGCCTTGGACGGGGTTCAATGTTTTACTTCATGACGAAGGCTTATTGCCATTCCCAGCTGCAGAGAGTGGAAGAAATGAGTTGCCGCCCTATTTTTTTGCTGTTTCGTCATCTAGCAGAAGCCCCGATGAGTAGAAACTCAGCCCCTGCAAGAACCGTGGGAGGAACGGGGAGGCGAAAGGACCGGCCGGCCGGTCGATTTCCATCAGGGCAACAGTCGTCACTCCCTTTGCAGCCGCTTCCACCATGTAGACAAATATTTCACCTCACAAACCAAACAGAAGATTATAGTGAAAGTTCAACTTCAAACCACGTTGTCTGGTTCTCTGCTTTCACCGCGTACGGAGTTTCGTGGTTTGTTCATAGACGACTAAGCAAAATGAGAACTTGTCTCATTTATTAGCTGCTGGATCTTTCAGGAGAGGAGGAACAGTCATTAGTAAAGATACCCTGAACGCATCACGCATTCTTTAGCTCGCTGATAGCAAAAACTAAAATATTGCCTGATTAAAAATCCTGTTTATTCTGTTATGTCCTTTATAGGCTAGAGCACATTAAAAATACAACTACAGAGGAGCTACAGGAGCTAGCGGATAGTTTCTGCTGCATGCTGCCCCCTGGTGGTCAGGCGGTTTGAACACCAGCGCTTGGTTGTGATTTGTGTTTCAGACACCAGCAGTGATGGTTTACGGAGGAGAGGCCTGAATCGAAGGAGCTACACAGAAGGGGAGGCCTGCTTCCTGGGGGAGAGCACCGAAAGGCTGTCCAGCCCCCAGCGCAGGGTGAGACGTGTCAATTATTTCTATGTCCGCAGCATCAACGTGGACGGTTGGACCACAGCGAACTTGTATTTCTAAAGGAAACCACTCTAGCGGTGCAACTCGGGCAGATTTAAACGTGAATTTCCATTAAATCGTCAGTCGTGTGTGTTTTGGTGTTTAGATGAGTGAAAGCTGCACGTGGGGACGAGTCAAAGACCTGGTGAGGAGAACGAAGAACCAGAGCAGGCTGGGACTGACCTCCACCTCGCTGAAGATGTCCTGCCCACAGCTCTACATGTAAGTAATAGATTACATGTAACACATTAGTGTAAATGCACCCTGTAGCTTTAAAATAATCCATCTGAAGCATCCAATTCTATTTAATGTTTAAAATGGTAGGATCACTTCACACCACGATAAAGGTCTTATTTTCCCACGCTGTCGAGACAGATTCAGATGGTCGCCACGTTCTCGTACTTTTGTTCTTTTTTCATCCGGAGCGGTTTTTACTTATGGTTACTCGCATCACATGAAGGTGTGTCTCATTACTAGAGCGTGAAATGATGCAAAGCCGGGCCCATAGAGAAAGATGTTTTCCACTCTGGGGGGGGGTCAAAGAACCATGCTGGCCTGGACACTTCAGAAAGTCTTAAATCACCCAAAATGAAAAATACGCAGCTGTTGAAAATGCATTAAAGAAAGAAGAGCACACGGGGTGGAAGACAGCGAAAGTTTCCTGGCATGTCGAGTCAAAGGGGGGCTATTAGCTTCAGTTTTGCCTCCTGGAGGGGCGGATGAACTGAGGCTTTTCTTCTTTGTGAGGCTGTACAGTGCAGGAATCTGATGGGAGTTGGAGGACTACTCCTTCAATCCTGACCGGGGTTTGGCTCAGACCCAGATGAGCAGGGGGAGGGGGGGGGGCCTTGAGAGTCAGGTTTGAGGTATGCAAGAAGGAGTGGGAGAATTCCTGTATGGGTTTAAACTGAGACGTGGCTGCGATCCAGGTTTCATTAGAAAGAACCCCCCCCCCCCCCCCCCCCCTGCTGAGATCCACGCTGGGCGGCTCTGGTGCTTCTGAAAATATGGGAATAATACACAATAAATGTTTTTTACTCCCAGGTCGACCTGAGTCAAAGCGAAGGCGTGGAAAGAAGGACACCCCGCCAAAAAGCCAGTAGCGCACAATAACGGCCTTCTCTTCTTTACAGGCCTGACCTGGGATCTGTGAAACTTGCTGGCAGACAGAGGAACTCCATGATCTCCCTGGGCCACCAGAGCAAATTGGAGTTTCCATGGCAACAATAAAGATCCAGGAGGGGCTGGTCCTCATCAGCGCGGCGGCTGAAGGTCAGGGAGATAAGATAAGAGAGGATCTTGTGTGTGTGTGTCTGTGTGTGATGTTCACCACGGACTAGTGAACATCTCTCCATATTTTCCAGATGCGTTTACATGGACAAAATTTCTTTATTCCGATCAGAGTTCAGAGTAAAATTGTGATCCGATGCGCCGTGTTCATGGACCCTAAAAATCCGATCCGATTAGGATTTGCGCGTTCATGCACCACACTTTTGATCGGAACAGAATATTCTGACATGCGCAGTTTGACCAAAAGCACCGGAAATGGTAGAAGAAGAAGCGTAGCGTAGCAACTTCCGCTGTAAACAAATCATCGCTCCGCGCTTTTCTGCCTGAAACGTCAGCGTTATTTCGCTCGTTTTCCCCGTTTGCGCTTTTAGTTTCCTCCTTTAATGTCTCCGGCAACATGTTTGTCTCAGATATTGACCAGTTCTGTCTTCCGCCCGCCGTGCTTTTCGCTCGCTCTGCTTCAACTAGCTTCCGGCAATAGCAGTAGCGTGTGTAGCTGACGTCACAGACATGCGCAGTAAGGACGACTTGTACCGATACATCGGAATAAGTGTTTTCATGCGCCCTGACCCGGTTACAAATCGGTATAAACCACCCCTCTCGATCGGGATAGAATTGTGACCGGATCAGGCTGGGTTGGGTTAGATTATTCCGGTTAAGGTGTGTCCATGAAGCATTTTTATTCCGATCAGGATTTTAACCGGGTTAAATGTGTCCATGTAAACGCTCTGAGCCCCCCCCCCCCCCCCATTTGAACCCAATCATGATGCGATCACCTGTTACCTGCGTCAAGTGTTGTTCACTATCCACGGGTTAGCCAAATGCTAATTTAGCTAACCCTGCTCATGACTGCTGTTTGCAGGTCTGATCCACATCACGGGGCAAAGAAGGAAATCTCGAAGTTACGAAGATGATCCGAGAGCGGAAAAGAAGCAGCGAAGAAGAAAACGGTGGTAACTGAGAAGAAGAAGAAGAAGAAGTGGGGGATGCTGCGTCGTGAATGAGGGTCGACTCATGAAATGTATGTACATTAAAAAAATATATGCAATGTCCTTATGAAATTAAGGAGAGGAGGTGAATGTGTAGAAAATTCTACATTGTGACAAAATGTAATTGCTTTAAAGTTCTTTTTATATTATTTACATTTTTTATTATTATTGGCCTCTATCAGGATGCTGTAAAATCTAGAGATCCGACTGACGTGAAATATAGTTCGTTTTTCATTTTGTACGGGGTGTAAATGAGATATCCAGCTATATATAGCTTTGTATATTGTGTGTGTTTGTGTGTGCGTGATATTGCATAACTGCACTGCATGCATAAATCATGTGTACGAACGCCGCAGAGTTCAGTGCGTGTGCATCTTAACATCGTGTTAACAGATGAGCTGAAGATAACACGCTTTTCATCAAACGGCAGCCGGCGATGACATTTTACATTTTCAGACCATGAACTCTGGAGCTTGCAGACATTTCTTTCTGTGCACGCTTTAAACGGCAAGCAGAGATCTTGTTTGACACCTTAAGTGCTGCGATTTATTGGCGGTGCCGGTGTTGCATCGCTGGAATTCCCTTTTCTTCCAGATGCGATTGCTGGAGTTAGACGTACAGCTGCGGTTACATACAAGAGGAGTCAGAAAACGTACAACAATCAATGTGTTAATATAAGAATCAATATGCAGCAGCGATCAACAGACGGAGACAGAAAGATAATAGAAAAAATGACTTTCTCTGACTTTTAACAGAGAACATTTGTTGTAATGACAAACTTAGCTAAGACAATAAATAATACCATGAGAGGATTCTGATTTCACCATCAAAGAAATATCATTTGGGTGTTTTGATATGTCTTAATTTGCTGTTATACTGTAATCAAAGAATGTCAAAGATGTGTTTACTGACTTTCAGATTATTAATTGTTGTATTTGGTAAATTACAGTGACTGTTTCTGTATATATGATGGTGCTTGATGTTGCATCCTGCATATTTCATCAATATTCAAATTTATTTTCTAAAAATAAAGGTGAATGAAAGAGGCATTTGTGTGAAGTCATTTGTTCCAGTGGCAAGAAGATAAAAAAAAGAAACATTCACAGCAGAGGAGGTTTCAAGTAATCTGACAGAGGGTGAAAATCTTGACTTTCAGTCACCATTAGCATTTTAGCAACATAATTGTAAATAATTTTCAGTGACCAATGGAGCCTAATTGTATCAAAATAAAAAATGTAGTTGCCCACATTAGACCAATACAAGGCTAATAATCACACAAAATTGTTTAAAGTGTTACTTTAAATGTAATACGTTATCTAAAACAGTGCTCTGGCTGTGTTAGCTAAACGGAATCCCAACAAGGAAAACTATTTAGAAACACAGAGAACATTTAAAAAACAAAACTTGCTTGACATGTTTCCTGACTGTTTTTGCAGATGAGGAGCCTCACGCATTCAAAATGTTCCATAAACTCAGACTGTGGTTAAACCTTTGAGTCTTTAGTGGCCTCTGGTGGTCAATGCGGGTAATTACAAAAACATTTACAGACGTCCATTTGTAAATCTGTCTCTATACATCTGTCTATATAAATAATGACACTTGAAACTTAAAAAACCTTTCGAAAATTCAAATCTGTCGTTTTCTTTGTTGTTATTGCACTGTTTTAACAATTTTTAACCTACAATATTGATAAATACTTACCAGATTTTGAAACTTCAATTTCTGCTGAAAAAAGGGTCAAATAATTAGCAAAAAAAGGGGAAAAGTTCTCTGAAAAGCTGCCGGAAGCGGAGGGTAACATGTCACATAAATTGAAGCGACGGGGGGTTAAAACCCGCCAGATTAGAAAAAGGTTGCGTAATAAGCACAAAGCTTTAATGAGATCCGTCTCTGGACTGTGGGAATGACAAATACCCAAAACCCTCAGTGGCAGAACTCCAACTTGGGATTTTTTTTTCTTTTTCACTCTGGATAGAAAACAATGAGCAGACTGTTTGCCAGGATCCACCTCCAGAGGAATCCAGGCACAAATATGTTCACCCACTGGCGGCCGCAGGCGGAACATTGCACTCACAAAATTATTACTATGTTTTCGCCGATGCCTCAGAAAATATACATTCTGAAAGCATGGGACAAGGACCGGTTATAAATATACCTGTAGATCTATATAGAGGTGTGCATCCAGAGTGCCATTCAAATTTAGGCTGAGGCGCCTGATAGAAATAAAGTCTCTACCTGTACAGTCTTAGTTTTCATGGCAAGCCGTTAATGTGAAATGCAGTAGCAGGTAGCGCTTTGATCTGCTATGATCAGAAGTCTGTATCCCAGCCAGACAGCTCGTCAGGAGGCTCCTCTGTGTCCGGAGGGAACATGTCAAAGTGACTGTGATCCGACGGCCCGTTAAGCTGCAGGAAGAAGGAACATCAGCTTCACAGAATTGCATTCGGTCATCGTGGAACAGAATGGAGAGCGAACCTGCCGATGCATGTCAGCTCGGGTTAGGTTTAGGGTCAGGGTTAGGGTTTCAGGTAGAGTTTGGGGCCGACAATACAAACTTAGCTGCAACCCTGACCCAAACCCGAGCTACAATGCTAACCAAAGCTGCAACCATAACCTCTAATGTTAGCTGCACCCCTAAATCTAAAATGAACCACAACCCGAACGGATCAGCTTTCAAATGTGATCTTAGCTTTAGCTTTGAATGGAATATGAAATTATGTTATAGATTAAAAACAGATTTACTTGAATTTCATTGCAAGAAGAACGTTTCTATGTGCAGGGACATTCTCTCTCTCTCTCTCTCTCTCACACACACACACGCACACACAGATAGTCATGGCAGTTCTCCTCATGTCCACAGGATGTCGCCAGACCTCCCTTCCTTCCTTGTCACACACGTGGTCTGTTCTCTCTCTTGCTGTGACCAATCAGATATCAGATATCATCATATGTTCAATTTCCTTACTTCAGGATTTTTGTTCCAGATAATATTAAAGGGAAAACTTTTCCATGAATGATCCTATAAATTGTCTTCCAACTTATTTTTTAGATTATTATGATTATTTTGCTGACAATTTTTTTTTGATGGATTGAGTGTTTTTGGAGTCAGTTCCAGCTCATCGTCTCACCTCCGTCCTCAATGGAGACAGAAGCTTGTGACGCCTCAAACCTTCCCAGTTGAAGGCCTGGAACCACCTGTAACACAGATATGCATGACAGACGGGATTCAAACCAAACACCTGCCTCTGGTGCAGAAAGACGAAGCCTCTCTGGGACACTCTTTTTACACGCAGAAGTAAAGCTTCACTATGAAAGGCAACCTACTTGTGTTTCTTTATGTCGATGATACCATTCTTTTTGTTTCCTAGTCTTTCTACTGGGTTTAGCCTGAGATGAAAACAGACATATTTATCTGGTCAGGTTTAATTACTTTTATTCAGACTTGTCTGTTTAAATAGTCAGTGACTGGGTTGTCCTCATAACTGATGGTTTATGACTCGTACTTGCAAAGTCTTCTGATGAGGTCGTCCGGACGCTTGCCCACTTTCTTGGGGAAGTCCACCTTCTCAATGCCATGAAGGACCATCGTGTAAATCTTTATTGGGTCTGAGCCAGCAAAGGGTGGACTTGTAGAAAAGGGTTAGGGTTAGAATTGACGAGTTCACCATTTTAAGAAATGCTCTTTTCATTGGATTCGAAAATTTATGCTAAGCTAAGCTAAGCTAAGCTAATCAAAACAACAGATACAGCTCCATACTTTGTTATCCTATCTGGAAGAACACAAACGTGTTTGTCACAACTTAAAACAATTAGAACACAACATGCTTGATTTAATAGCAAGCATGCAATATTTTGGCATCCATTCTCTTCTCTCAAAATCTCAACCGTAAGCGATGGCCCACATGGATGTGCTCTTTGGCTTCACATTGAACATTTACTCACGCAGAAATCATACAGTGTGTTATAACCTTTACCTGCCAGTGAGGAGCTCAAATATAAGGATTCCTATGGACCAACAATCTGCTCCAAAGTCATGGCCCTTGTTCAGGATGACCTCCGGGGCCACGTATTCCGGAGTCCCACAGAACGTCCAGGTCTTCTTCCCGAGGCCGATCTTTTTAGCGAAGCCAAAGTCTGCCTAAAGGAAAACAGAGGAATCAGGAATCTGTGGGAAACTATGAGGGTGTTGCCACGGTAAATGTTTTCATACCAATTTGACATAACCCTCGGCATCCAGGAGGAGGTTTTCAGGTTTCAGGTCTCTGTAGACGATGCCCATAGTGTGGAGGTAATCAAAGGCCTCTAAGACACAGCCGGTACAGAACCTGGCTGTCGGGTCATCGAAGTAACTCCTGGCAGGTTAGGAAAAAAATGCTGGTTGTTGCTGCAAAAGAACGTTATCTGTTAGGAACGAAGTGAAAAAAAAAAAGGACCTACACTCACATGTCCCGCAGCACCGTCCACAGCTCCCCCCCCAGACACGCCTCAAGCAGCATGTAGACAAACTTATCATCCCGGAATGTTCGGAATAACCTGGAAAACATTAGCTAGAGGTAATTCACCTGCTTTAACAAGAAGAAAAAGCATCAAATGACAAAACTCAACCAGAGCGTGGAACCAATAAACGCAAAAGACGCTGCGCATTGTTAAAGGCGCTGATGCTGCAGCTTTCTCATGCTAACTTTCGAAGCTAACGTCCTGAACTGAACTTTAGGGGAGGAGATAAATGGGGAAATGGACATGGAATAGTGGCTGAAGTTTTCTCTGAATGCTTGTAAGCCTGTTTTGTCCTGTAGCAGAAGAGATAAATCTCAGAGCAGCGGTCAGCAGCATTCTCAGAGCAGGTTCCTTAGCAACTCCAGGGAGACAACTGCAAAATAAAAGCCCTCATTCTGTCCTTATGGTGACAGGTCGACCCGTTAGCTAACTCACCCCTTCTCCAGCCTCTCCTGTTCAAATGCTTCCACCGGCTCACGCGATAGGACGACACCTCGCTCTTTTCGAAAGCACAGAAACACAAGCTTGACGCCCCACACCTGATGATGAACGGCGAGTTTGTTTGCTGCAGGATGTTCTTCTCAGAGTAGATGTGCTCCTGCTGCCTGGTGTCCACTATGTGCTTCTTCTTGATGCACTTCAGCGCGAACGTGATTTCATCGTCCTTCAGTCTCACCTGAGAGACGTCGGAGAGGAGCTCGGTGAGGCGCGCCGGAGACGCTAAACCAGTAGCCCTTGTTTGAATTTGGTCGTCATAGTCCTTCATCTCACCAGCTCTACTCTTCCAAATCCCCCCATGCCCAGCGTGGCTAGGATCTCCAGCTCCTGGAACGGCCGGTGTGGGGGCAGGAGGGCGATTCTCTCCTTCAGCTTCCGCAGCTCCCGAGCCTCCACAGAGTCCACCTGAGGCGAATGTGGCCTGAGTGAAAAGAAGACAGGCCATCGGCGCTAAAACTGGAGATGCAGCAGCGACGGTACAACAAGGGACGAGTCACCATGGCTACCGCTTTAATTAGCATTTCTACCTCACCCCCCCCTTTGTGCACTTACAGGGCATTTCTCCTCTCGTCGCTCCTGGAGAGCTCTTCCACGTACTCCTGCAGGTAGGCCTGGAGCTCCTCGTAAGTCCCCACCGTCTGGTTGAAGTGGCTACAGAGGAAGGAGGTGCATTCACACGAGCTCAACGGTTGCACTTCATCTCAGCTGCGAGTCGAGGGGACACCATATGTGGTGAATTCAGGCGACTCACTCTCTGTCCACCGCCAGGCAGTGTGTGTCGTTCTCGCTGCAGATGATGTTGGCCGAGCGAACGTCCTCGCTGAAGGAAGACACAAATCCGTATGTACACACAGGCGTTTAAGTACATGGCGCTGAACTCGTACTGATCGTGCAATTAAAATGGTTACACTACGTGATAGGAGAGCGAGGATGGGTTAGGGTTAGACAGTGGTGAGGACAGCCATGATGGACGGCTTAGAGACAGTGGCTGTGAGGAAGAGACAGGAGGCGGAGCTAGAAGTGGAGGAGATGAAGATGCTGAGGTTCTCCTTGGGAGGGACCCGGTTGGACAGGATTAGAAATGAGACAATAAGAGGGACAGTGAAGGTTAGACGTTTTGGAGACAAGGTCAGCGAGACTTTGATGGTTTGGACATGTCCAGAGGAGAGACGGGGACTATATCGGTAGAAGGATGCTAAGGATGGAGCTGCCAGGGAACAGGACTAGAGGACGACCCAGGAGAAGATACATGGACGTAGTGAGGGAGAACATGAGAGTGGCTGGTGTCGGGGAGGACGATGCAAAGGACAGGGCGAAGTGGAGACAGTTGGGTTGCTGTGGCGACCCCTCAGGGGACAAGAAGATAGTAGAAGAAGAAGAAGTAACATCAGTTGTGATCAGATTCACGAGAGGTGAAGTTAAGTCCAAGCTGGGACATGCAAAGCGTTCGATTCGTGCACCTGATAAGCGCTTTCTCCCCAAAGTAGTCTCCAACTCCCAACGTCTTGATCTCCTGAGGCTCATGGAATCCCTCTGTGCTCTGAGTGACGACGACCTGCAGCAGAAAAGATCAGAACGAGGTGAGAGAGAATCTCTACAACCCTCTCGGAGCTTTAAGAAGAGAATATCCTCTCTCACCTCTCCTTTTGCAATAATAAAGAAAGTGTTCCCCTCTTCTCCCTCTCGTATAATATGCTCCCCTTTTTCAAAATGGTCCTGAAAAGACAGCGTCAGTCACTGTCCCGCCCGCCCGGGTGGGATCTGAGACTTGAACCGGATGAGAATCGATAGAGACGGTGACACAGCGTCAAATACTTGCCACTTCAAGACAATCAACGATCTTGGCTAGTTTCTCCTCGGGGAGTCCTCTCAGCAGAGACACGCTGGTACAGAAACAAGCGCACACATTTGTCACGTAGAGTGAAACCGTCTGATGTTTGCAGTTGACTTGTGTTGGTACCTGCGCAGAAAGCTGAAGTACTCCTCGTGTCTCGCCTGCGTGGTCTGCATCATGATGGTCTGGAAAGTCTGGCGCTCCAGAGCCCAGATGTGGGACTGGGCCACAGCTGGGTGGGGGTGGGAACCATTAACCGTCATTAAAACCAAGCTTTATCATGCCTGCACGATAATGTTAACTTTAAATTAACCTGATAAGATGTAACATTTGCATATCCCCATTTCTTCCGATGGCTGCCCTAAACCTAACCCACCCACAGGTGGCGCTGGAACAGGGACTGGGTTCTAGAGGCAACGCCGCCGGCGCTCACCTTTAACAGTGGCTGTTCTCTTACAGTTGTACAGAATGGCCAGTTCTCCAAAAGCTGTCCCGGGACGCATCTCCCCCAGCAGCTTCCCGTTCTGGATGACCTCCAGCAAACCCTCTGCAGGAGAAGACGCGACGTTTAAATAAGAGCTCGACTCGGAGTGGGGGGGGGGGGGGGGAAAGAAATGTTGTAATCTTGTCTCGGTATGTCCTAAGACGCAGACCGGCCAGCACGTAGAGGTAGTTTCCGGCCTCGCCCTCCTGGATGACCAGCTGTCCCTCGGTGTACACCGTCTCATACATGGAGTCCACCATCTCCCTGCTGTGCTGCGGCTCCAGCCTCTTCAGGAAGTCGTTGTTCACGATGGCGTCGCTGATGAGCTTTTTGGTGCTGGGAGAGGAAGGAGGGGCAGAGGCCAACGCTTCATAAAGACTCGATTTATGATGAATTGCTAGCTGTGAGCTAACAGCGCTAACCATTTCTAGTTGAGATTTAGTAGCTGCATTTGTCGACCTGGGCCAGGAGGAAACTCCATATTTAATTAACTTTATTTGCATTGTAAAAAGAAAAAAAAAAAAAGAGTCATAACAATATATATAAGGAAGCAAAAAATATTTTGCCTTCTTTGTTCAAAAGGTAGAATGTTCTCATTTTATATTCGTCCAATTAGCACATAAGAATTGTGAAAGCTATTAGGATTGTATGTTTGACGTAAATCTACGGCTTATTTCATTCTATCTCTGGGTGCGTCCCTGATTACCACATCACAGAGGACGCTCTAGAGCAGGGGGCGAAAGGAGCCGGCTGAATGCAGCCCATAATGATCCAGACCGGACCCTCAGATCTCAGGAGCTCTTTGTTTTCTTTCTATTATCTCGTCATGCTAATAATGCAGCCTTTTAAACATCGCTGGCAGCGCTGTGTTCTGTTTGGCTTCATCACAGCTGATCAAACCGCTCAAATGATGATGATTCTACCTTTTAGCTGCCATGGTAACGGGAGTGAATTGACGTTCTCAGAAACCCATCATCGTCTTATATTATTTTGGGGGGGGTCTCTTAAACTCACCGCGGGTCTTTGTGGACGGTCTTTGCGATGGAGACGTCTGCTACTCTGAACCCTCCACAGAAGTTCTCTGAGGTGGGTTCAGCGGAGACGCCCTCTTTTGCTCGGAGCCTGCGGTGAACTTCCACGGCCACCCTGTGGAAGCGGCTGGGACCCTGGTTGATGACGCTGAAGCGCCGGTGGCCGTGGTGGCAAAGGGCGGGAGGGGAGAAGCCCAGGCCGTTGGTGTAGCCGATGGCGTCCTGGAGTTTGTCAATCTGGGAGATCTTGGCCTCCAGCTCCCGCTGGAGAAGCTGCAGCTGGAGCTCCTGGGAGCAAAACTCTTGGTTCCGATGTGCTAGCGCTGCCTCCAGGTGGGAAACTCGCAGTCTGAGGATCAGGATTGGTTCAGTCACTGAAGACATGGAGGAAGCCACACAAAGCTGGATGACCAGACACAAACTCAACACTGACCTCTACACACAAGAAAAACATCTGACACTTAGCTTGAAGTTACACCAGCACCTTTAGCTTTGAGGCTACACTAACACATTTAGCTAGAGGCTACAACAACAGCTTTAGCTGGAGCCTACACTAACACATTTAGCTTACAGGCTACACTAACACATTTAGCTAGAGGCTACACTATGACACATTTAGCTTAGAGGCTACACTAACACATTTAGCTAGAGGCTACACTATAACACATTTAGCTTAGAGGCTACACTAACACATTTAGCTAGAGGCTACAACAACAGCTTTAGCTAGAGGCTACACCAACACATTTAGCTAGAGGCTACACTAACACATTTAGCTTAGAGGCTACACTAACACATTTAGCTAGAGGCTACACTATCACATTTAGCTAGAGGCTACACTAACACATTTAGCTAGAGGCTACACTAACACATTTAGCTTAGAGGCTACAACAACACCTTTAGCTTACAGGCTACAGTAACAGTGTACAAGTACAGGTATTACAAAATTATTTTTGGTTGAACTGTTCCTTTAAAGGTTTATACAGACATACAGAAATCACACATGATTATAAAACAAAGGATAATACAATACAATAAGCTAATTAAGTTCACAGTAACAACATTTAAGTCATGGCTCACTCGGTTCCCTCCCACCACAGGTGTTCCATAATAGAATAGTGATGAGGTTTGATTCTCACCTGAGGGCATTTGAGTCCATGTCAGGAGGTTCTTTGTGGACCGGGCAGATGTTCTCCTCTGCCCGAGAGGCTTTTATCGAACCGTTGCCCATGGCCAGACATCGACCGACCACCATAAGAATGGACCTCAGGTCGAACAGACCACGACGACCTTCTGAGAGGAAGCTACTGCTACTTCTTCTACTTCAAGTAAAAACACTTTCATGTAATTTATTTACCGGTAAACATTTCAAGATTGTTTTTTTTCCCCTCACTAAATTTTAAACATCGTCCTCTAGAACTCTCAGATTCTCCTTCAGATTTTAATATAAAACTCCTTTATATGTAAGAACCTTTAATAAAATGAAAGAAACAGGATATTTTAATATGAAACAAAATAATAAAACTAACACTTAATAATAGGCAGAATCCTCTACACACATAATAATACATTTGAACTTATTATACAGAATTTATAACATCTTGGTTTTTTTTTACATATAGCCACTGAGTGAGCAGATTCCTCCCAAAAATCTCCACAACATATTAATTCCAGAGGTTTCCCATCATTTACTTACATGTCAACAGAGAAATGTGTTGGACACAATAATCCTGATGCTCTGTAAAGACAGTATGGACATCGTCCCTCTCTAATCCGGCTGCCTGGTCTTCAGTTTCCATCCACAAACACAATAACTCTCCTCTGCTCGTTTCTGCTCCTTTATCGTTTTCCAAAGATTCAACCTCTTGGAAGTCTCTGGCGACCCCTGGTGGCCTGCTGGTGTTTGACACAATAAATTGACATGGCACCTTTTGGAGATTTGATGATTAACAGTTCTATTTTTAAGGGATAATAAAGTGATAAAAAAAAACAGAATTAAGAAAACTTTCTATAAATGAGTTGAAACCGATAACAGCCTGGAAAATATAAGACATCTCAGAACATGGATTATAGTCAACAATCAGAAAATATGACTGATATTTATGGAAACAATCGGATTGGCTTCCCAACCTAGGATCCTTTTCTGTGCTGATTTGATTTCAGTATTCCAATCATTTATACTTTTTCAAAGCTCAGTTTCTTCTGATCATTCTGAGATATTGTAAAATAAAATACAAGCGAGTGTAGATTGTGACACAAAAATAAGTCTCGTTCCATTAAAAATGGGGTTCTTTATTTTGAGTTGATGGCAAATTCAAATTTGAACAGTGAGTCCGTTTGGCAATCAGTGACGACGACAGCTGCCATGGTTTGGATTATAAAAAGTAACAATAAAGCTCTTTAGTAAAACAAGAATCATTATTAACCTTATAAACATTCAGTTCTGACACAGCCACCAGGTAATCTGAATACCTTCACCTGTGGTTGGAAGTCACATTGAATCTTGGAAAATAACGCTTATACATCTCTATTCAACGTCGTAGCACAGAGAGCTGCGCAAAGGCCACTCAGGTGTCAGATGTCTTTTGAATGTGCAGAAATATATCAAATATACAGTATATGTAGTGTTCCATCACCAATACGGGACACGAAGATAAAAACGAGTGTAAATAGTGCTTCATACAAGCTCAAAAGTAGCATGCAAATTCTGTATAATGCCCTTTTATCCATTCTTCAAGATTCTAATCTGTAGAGAATTTCAAACCAAAACACATTATGCACGAGTACCTCTATGTGTCTTTATAAAATAACACAGGTTAACTTATTTTATGAACAATTTTTCCTTCTTCATCCCGCTCATCTTCTGTTTGAAACGCAACACGCGCACCTGCTGCTGCACATGCAAAACAAGACATGTTGGCGTTTGACCGGAGGAGCGGCGAGTGTGAATCTTCACTCTGTCGGTGCCGAAACGCTCATTTTTACGGACCTGGAGGAAAGGATTCGGAAGAGGAGCATGGAAGGACGGCCGACAGGAGGTCTGGCCTCGAGGATACATGATGACACAAGGTCAGCTGAAGGTTATTAGTTCATAAAACGTTTCTGGGGCTTCACTGGAAGATGAGGACTTGCTTTATATGCAAGAATCAAACAGAGAGGAAAGAAAAAAACAGCCTGTAAAGTTTCAGGTTTAAAGAAAACCAAAGATCCCAAACCAGCGGTGAATGATCAAAGATGGCTGCGCTGTATGCAGATACTTGAACAAGAATGTTTTTACAGTGTAAAACAAGCCCCCATTTCCTTCTCCAAAATACCGACTCGGCGTTTTTATACTGTGAAGCACCAGGAAATTAAACGATATGATAAATAAAATCCTTTCCAGCCAACTAATTCCAAGAACCTCCCCCTGCACCTAAAGATCAGTGAAGATCTTTAATCTATGGACACACAAGTCAAACCAAAAACTACGTGAACAGAGTGTGGACTCTCAACGGATTTATGTGGATTTTGCTGTCAGGATAAATCCATGGTCCAAACCAGACAGATTATAGCCTTAAATAAAGTATAAATTCACGTACAAAAACTGCAACCTGCTGTGTTTCTTGCGTGTTACACAAAGAGCACGGCTACAGCTTTAGAGATAGAAAGCCAAGTAAATCAAGCAAATTAATGATGTTTGAGCAACTTTTAAATATTTAAAGTTTACGGAAGACAAATAATTTGGTGTTAATCTGTTGATTAAATTGTCTTGAATGAGCATAAAAATGATTTCATGAATGCGATTTTAATAAAACTGTAACCTTTGAACTTTAAACAAATAGTTCTGAAACAGAGCTTTTTGAACTCTCTCAGCCACCGTTTCTTTCACAAAATAAAACTAATCCGAAAATGTACAATAAATTACTTAGATTATGCCATTTTCAGGTTACTTTCATTAAAACATGCAATTTTTGTGGTACATTTAAATACAAAAGATACATCGCACCCACTAAAGAAAGGCTTGTTTCAAACTACTGAAGTCAAAAACTGGAAAACAAATAAATAAAAATCAAATACCATTTTGACCCAAGTCTGCTTACAAGGCGGCGCTCAAAACGGCATCAGGAATGATTCTGTACATTTGATTTTCAATGGAACAGGAAGGATTTATGGAACAAACGACAGAGCAAAAAAACTTTTTTTTGATTATTTGCATGTAGCCTAAAAACAAAATTGTGACGTCTATTCAGAATTAAAACAATTTGTCTGCAATTTGTTTGCATCAGATAATAAAAATACTGTATCTGCATTCAATTTATGGAGCATGCAAATTAGAAGAGAGTAAAAATCTTTGGTGAAGAGGCCAAAATAAACATGTAAATATATCCACAAACAACTGTCAGCCATCTGTACATAATTAGCATATGCCCTTGGAGAATTTAGATTCTTAATTTCTATGTGAAACAAAGATTCAATAATGCAATCTATTTACAAAGAACGAGTACTTTTATACATAAAATCCTGTCTAATGTACAATACTTACAACACAGCACTGAATCATCGAGTGAAGAATATCATACGTGACCAGGCGTGAAGTCTGATGCTGGTAGTTCCTATCATCATCATCATCATCATCATTCAAAGAAAAACATCATAGCTGCAGGTAAAGGTGTTTTTTCTTTTTTTTGAAAATGCAGTCAAGAAGGAATCATCAAGAGGATGCTTGTTTTTGGTTTTTCGTGGAAACACATGGCATCGATCTGCTCTGTGAGCTGCTCTGAATTCTTTATCACAGCGACAGGATCGAGATCAAACACAGCAAATAGCTTGTGCTAAAGTGTCCATGCCTCCCCGCTCTCGCTAGGAGGAGACAGCGGTCGCTGCGGTGTCTCCACGCAGCTGAAGGACCATCGACGGCTAAATAAAGGATGGTGAAACGCCTCTACTCTCCAGTCTGATTGAAGTGAATGTGCTCACCGGAGCCTCTACCAAAACCGGCACCGAGTCCAGCCTCCTGGAAAACGGTCAAAATGCCCACTCCAGGTTTGGATATGAAACAACAACTCAAAGACATCTCCAAATGTCTTCAAATTTCCTCTCTGTGGCTTCGCGGCGTCCGTCTCTGGTAGCCCTACTTCTTAGCCAGTTGGAACGGATGCTGACCCTTTGAACATAGGTGTGAATAGACTTTAATCACTTCAGAAATGCATGCAAAGGCAAATCAGGGATGCATGAAAGGTTAGCGGTAGCGTAGCCCATCTGTATACTAGTGGTCTTAATGCGAGGTACGTCAGGCTTTAGGAGGCGATCGAGTCGTCGAGCAAGAGAAACCTCGTCCGGGCTCGCTTGCTCGATGGGACGGTTCACAAGCCGTGCATCATACTTCTACTTCCGTGGAACTTTAGTCGCCTCCAAACAGAAGCAAACCCATCATAAATGTATATTTAATCATTAGGATTACGGGGAAACGCTAAAGGACACGCGTGGACGACGTTTAAGACCAATGAGGACAATGGAGGTCAGTGAGACGTGCGTTAGTGCGAGGTAACGGGTGCAGAGTCAGGACACAATGAAGGCTTTATTGCTGACAAAGACACAACAAGAAATCTCTCAGAGCAACTTCAGATCCGGGCAGAGAAAACACAAACGAAGCTTCGTCAAAGAGCAGCATAAAACGGACCGAGCTCCGCTCCGCTCCGGCCGGTCCGGCCGTTTCTTCAACACTGAGTCACCTGGTCGAGTTAATGAAGTTAGCTGAAGCCAAGCTTCTCCATAAAGGACTGGGGGGGGGGGGGTAAGTTGTTCCTACAGTTCTTCTCCATTGTCCAAGCAGGTTGCAGCTTTCTCCATGAGAGGATGAGACAAGGCGGCGTCGTGCCTTATGGGTGAGCATCACCGTTTCCGGCTTGTACCCGGATTAGGAGACTGACAATCTGCAGTTAATACACAAAGTCCGGCAGCCGGAAAGCAGGAAAAAGGCCGCCCACTAAAATTTGGCAAAACTATTTACAAAGAACTGAATCCAGAAGCGATTATATGAGCAGCTGCCGCTTTCCTGCTACAGTTAGTCTTCAGGAGCTTTCAGGCCTGAACTTTTTTTTTTTTTTAGCTTCAAATGGTTAAGAGGTCTTTGTTGACACCCTCCTCCAGGACACCAGCGTTGGGTTGGGACTTGTATGATTGTCTGGAACACTTAACTCCTCGGTCTGTGGGTGGCGCAGCAGATTTAAAGTCAATCTGCTAACCTGCTAGCAGATCTCTTTTGCCGTTCGGTGAAGATCAAACGTAAAGCTTTAGCCGGAGTCAAAGTGCAAAGTTGAAACAGCTTCCTGTCGTTTTGACCCACTAGTGTGTGTTTTTCAGCACTTTATCCCATAGAGGAGGATTCAACGAAGACTTTTCAAAATGCAAACACAACCTTTCCAGCCCACAACTCAGTGCAGCATGGTCTATTACAAAAGAACGACGTCATACAATAAGTTAATGAGCATTATCCAGTTCACATTATGCACAAATATCATGCAAATGTAGCCGCATTATAATTTGTTACTGAGCGTGTCATATTAAAATAATGTAAAGATATAAAAATCCAATACATACACTGTCATATGTACTAAAATAAACAATCTGTACAAACATTTGACCTTTTTTTCTTCTTTTTTTTAGGATTTGTTTTCCGTGTATAACAGAATGGGTGAAAGTAAAAAAATAAATATCCTATGTACAATCACACAAGCCGTTCCGAAGTTACTGTCACTGCAACGACAAAACAGAAGATGCAATGTGAGTTCAAAAGACGCTGGCGGCGAAGTTAGCGTTAGCCAACGGAAAAATGACAAGGCGCCAAACTCCGGGACTTACTTTATTCCAACATCCCGGTACTGGTAAGCCATCGTCTCCCTGCAAGAATAAAAGCGGCGCGTTAACCAAGTCGGCACTTCAGACGTGAACGCTGAGCATGCAGGTGCACGAGGCACGCAAAGGCATTTGACCAGTTAATCACACGTTAGCTCAGGGTGCTTCTGAAAAAAAAACACAGACCTAAACTTCATTTTACGTAACGACAGAACTGACGGTGAATCACGTGATGCATGTCGGGCCAATGAGCAGATTAGAAGAAGCTTTCTGAAAACGACAAACCGTGGACGTCTTCAGAGACTCCTACAACCAGCGTACGCCAACGCCGTGTTCCGGATTTAACTCTACGCCCCAAGAAAAGCAGGTGGAAAACCGCGAAGCCTTACAAACCGTGCTGCGTTTCATGCTCACATCACGACGGCTTTAAACCAAATACATATTTATTTCTATTCGTTTTCAACACCCGTGGGTTTTTGGCTGTTGTTGCTGTCTTTAAGATGGAACGCAAACGGTGCGCCATTCAAGAGACGATGCAATAAGTAAAGTCCGTTAACAAGTCACTGGACGACCATCAGTAGAGTTAAGCTCATGCACAGATCTCGCTTTGACTCGTGGGAACAGCCTGACGATTCTTCGCTTCTCAATCGAGCTGTTTCTTCGGTTCTAAAGGGCTGGCATGGAGTTCTGGATATTTAACCCGGTGGGAGTGCTCGAGGTCGTTAAGTCTTTGAAACCCAGTCCTACGAGTCTGTCTCCTCTGGTCTAAGTGTGAATGACGAATGGCCCTCGTCCTTCCCGGCCTTTGATGTCCTGCGCAGCGTCACCTCCTCGTGGAATCCCGTCTCTCGTTTGTCTTGTCTCGTCTTGTCTCTACGTCTACTACACCAGCATCCACAGACATGAACTCATGCATCTGAGCAGCTGAGATGTGCTTAGGGATAATTAGAGGCATGCTGGGAAACAAATGAAGGGAAAGAACGAGCACCATACCACAGCACAAGGGGCATCCAGCCCATCCAGGCCTGGCAAGCCCGGTTCCCCTTTCTCCCCTTTAAATCCTCGGAAACCCTGTTTGTGAAATCAACCATTTAAAAACCAGCGTGGCAGCTCATGGTGGAGCAGCGGGGCGTTTCTCCACCGCTGCTCGAAGGCAGGAGGTGCGTCCTCTTCTGTCCACTGGGTGACTGGACGGTTTCCTAAACATGCAGGCGACCTGGAACCGACAGGAACCGGGCTCACTGGGTTGGCGGGGGGGCTTCAGGTGTGTGGCAAACGGTTTCAGGGTTCTGCTACCCAACGGGCACAAGGAACGGCCATCATGGTGCATTAGCCTGATGGGGTAATGGTCATTGGTGGAAAAAACGGATGGCAAGGTTTCAAGTCTGGGGGAGGTGTGAACTTCGGAAGAATCCCTGGTGTCCGTTCGGACCTGGGTCTGGTTTGAAGTGCAGAACTCTAGTTTTGACATGAACAAAAGGTTTGCAGAGCTGCACAAAGAGGGTAGGAAGTCAAGACTGGGCACTTTGGTCTTGGTTGGTGGCCCCCCCAGCAGTGGCTGCCTGGTTCCTGTCCGTCCCACTGAAAGAAAAGCTCCCTCAGAAAGAGTTGTGGTCTCTGGTCCAATTCCTGGTGAACGTATTTCCCTCCGGATCCCATCTCCTTTGATGTCTTAGATCTTTTCCACTAACCATTACATTTTAAATCTATTCCGTTCGCTCACGTGCACCGATACTGAGACGGATGACGGCGGACTCTTGGACCAAACCCTTTCTGAGGTTGATTAGAACCACCGAATACCAGAGCCAAAAGGAAGCGGACTTCCTGAATACAACTCTTCAGAGAAACTGAAGCGCGATGGGACCGCGTTGCATTCAGGATAGCGCTCCTTCCCTTTGCCTGCTGGTTACAGATCAGACTACAGACATACCAATGGACAGGGGGCATCTAATCCAGGTGCTCCTTGGTCTCCCTTATCCCCTTTGGCCCCCCTGTTGCCTTTCTTTCCCCTCTCTCCCTGCAAACAACAGCGTACAAACTTTAGTCCTCCTCATTAAGCCACACATAAAGCAAATGTTTGTTGTTTGCAAGTTTCATTTGTCAGATGTTGCATGAAATACTAGAAGTTACTTTAAGTCGATGTGTGTGGTGTGGCTTTACGCATGTTATTTCTTCCAGAAAACAAAATGATGATGTGATCACTAGTGGAAAAGGAAGGTAAGTAGAGGGAGTTAGGAGGGACAGCTTCAAGCCAGGGCTGTTGATGAGCAGGTTGCAAGTCCAACGCCGGATTCAGAACGTTTAGATTCGGCCGATGGATCTGGACCTGCCGGGTCGATTTGTTTTAATGGTGGAGGGAGCCTTTAAAGTGATGAGTAAAACATACTTTAATGAAACGTCGTTTTGATTATCATAAATAAAATTAACACGCAAAATGTTCTATCAGAACATGAAAATGATCCGGAGGCGTGGATTTAGAAAGAAAGGAGCGTACCAAAACGTCGGCAGCAGCTTCTCATCTTTGCCCGAGGTCAGCGGTTGCATTGTGGGTAACGTAGGCACCGGGTTCTCAGATAAGAGGCCTGGATCTGTTGCTTTAGCGGCGCTAAACTGGCGGTTTGGACACGAATCCTACGTTGTGCTGATTATATTACTGGACCAGTTTCACTGTGGTATAAACGCCTGCTCAGCACGAAGGCTGCGAAGGATCCGGCGAGGACATTCGAGTATTATGTATAGAGAATATAATGTGATGAGAAGAATAAAAGGCTGCCTGACTACAGTGTTCTCCCAGTGCTGCCTCAGCATGATCAGCACAGTCTGATTATCAATATAGTAGATTATCGTCAGGTTTAATACCTCAAACTTCTTCAGCATCATTAAGTCGGCTTCCAGTTGCATTAATAATAATTAAGATTCACCACATTGGGCAAATTAATTAACCTGAATGTTTAAAGCGGTGTGAAATCTCATTTAACGTTAGCAATTTAAAGATAATTAGCTTAAAACATGCAAGAGTGTAGCTAGAACCTTAGCGTAGCGTACGTTCTGACAGCCATGGGAGAGCACTGGCCGCCGTGTCGAGTTCAGGGGGTCAAGGGTTGGAGGGAATATGAATGCTTGCAAGGAAGAGGCACTGTTAAATAGGAGCAGGAGAAGTCAAGAGGAGGTGTAAGAGGAGGAAGATTAACCCAGGACTACATTAGAATGCAGGAGGAGGAGGAGGAGCAGGAGGCCAAGGTTTGTGAGAGGGAGAGAGGGCAACCCCGGCAATAAAAAAAAAAAAAAAAAAAGAGCCACGGGCCACAGAGCAAGGTGGAGGGAAGTGAAAGGGGATAGGAAGACCTGCGGAAACAAAGGAAGACAGGACAAAGAGTGAAAACACCAACACTTCGCCTTCAGCGCGTTCAACTGGACGTTCGGCGTTAGCGGCGCGTCTGAGCCACACACTGAAGGCATCGCTAACTCTGAGGCCAGTTGAACGTGCTGAGGGAGCTTATGAAATGTGAAAACTGAAAACAGATGGGAGTGGAAATATTAAGAGCGTCACAGGTTAATGGGAAGGAAACAGATCATTCTCAGAGGAAGGGTAAATGTGGACAAAGAGATTCTCCGATCGAAGCGACCTGGAGATGAAACATAGTTTTTTTTCTTTTAACATGGCATCGTTGGCAGTTGGGAATGATTCAGAATTTATTTGTGTAACAGTAATTTGCTTTATTATCCCAAGAGTAAACAAAGATGGACATCAATCTCATGTTTTGAGTGGAGAATCAGTCAGGATGTGATTAGCCTGCCATAGCATTAGAGCCAGGCTAGGCTAGGCTAGGCTAGGTTAGAGGTTTCTAACAAGCATCGTCTTATAGCTGAGTCGACTCCACATCGGAGCAGGTCAACGGATTTGTTCTTTAATACCTGAGGAAACAGATCCTATCGGGGTAAATTTTCTCAACAAAATGATTTTGTTTTTTGACACTTTGGACCCAGAAGAGTTTTCTAGTTTTTAAATATAAAAACGTTGATTAGATATTTTAAAACACGCAAACGTAAGACTGATATCCATCCCACAAATTCAAGTGCGACCTGAAACGACATTACCGTGTCAGCATTAACAAGTCTTTGATTAAAAACAAGACTTAATTGGAGAATACTAAAGAATCAGGAATTTATTCTCATCCGTTTATTCTAAAGTGCATTTCAAAAAGAAAACCACGACGAAACAAAGACCTCAGAAAATGTGAATTTTTCCAGTCAAAGCCGTCTTTCCTGTTTCATCTGGTTTTCTTTTCATGCCCGATATCAAAGAGAAAATCCTCCTAATTAACAGATTCTGTTTAATGACCGTCACAGTTTTCCTCGAGTGATTTATTCAACCCGCAAAGAAGATTCAAAATGGCACAGAACTGATCTGTGGATTCAAATGAAATCGAATGTGTAGCCAGAATCATGTCCAAATGTCGTCTTACCCGGTTCCCTTTGAGTCCTTGTGGTCCTGCTATACCCTGCAAAATGTGTGAGACGCCACATTAGCTGATATGAATAGGTAGGGATGCGTCTCCATCATCTCAGAGCAGTAACGGCGACCATCATGTCAGCATTTCACCTAATTCATAATGAGAGAACTTCCCAACAGCGTTTGAGGTCAGAACGAAGGAAAAATAAATGAAGTTTTACTTCACAAAATACTTTGATTGCCTTTTCTCTACTTCACAGGCTATATAATCTGTTAATCTGTCCGTGTCAGATTAATATGGGAACTACATAGGGTTTACAGTTCCAATATACAGAATACCATATTTGTGCTAGATTTATTGAATTGGATTACTCTTTAAGGAGTAACCCGTAATCAGATTACTTTTACAATCACTGGTAGTGACGAATATTGACTTACAGGGATGCCTTGAGGCCCGATTGGTCCTGGTAATCCGGCATCTCCCTTTTCAGCCTGCAGCAATGACAAAACACCTTAAATGGATTCTCCTAGTGTTTTAGAAGCGATCCAATCCTAATCCGTAACTGATGTGGCGTGATGGACGGACCCAGGATGGATGCTAATACCTTACTCACCCTCTCTCCCTTTGGTCCTGCTGGGCCCGGAACGCCTGCTGGTCCTATTAGACCCTTTACAAGAGAGGGAGAACAAATACCGGTCAGCAGAAAGTACTAGAGTACCAATATCAATAAATACTTCAAATCAGAAAATCAACAAGCCTTCCGGCGATGCCACACAGGAATTGTCCAGGGACCAATCGGATATCATTGCTTTCTACCAATCTGTTGTGACACCTTGATCGGTGACGCAGCAGGCTTGTTGAATTCCTGTCCAAAGCGTTAAAAAAGGAAGGAAAATGAATAAAACGGCAACAGCTGCAGTTCTGTCTGAGTATAGCAGCCGGGACTGGAGAGGAAGATCTCGCGTCTCAGGCGTATCCAGAGCGCAACGCGCCCTACGGGATGCAGCCGCTCGGATGCAGCCGCTCGGATGCAGTCTAACGACATGTCAGCATGCACGGCCGTCCCTGCATGCTCTTTCCGGATGCTCCGTAGCGACGGCAGCTTATGCAGCCCGCTGCCGATACAGCGACAAGGAGGGGGGGCGGGGGGACTGTTGGGATTGAGGACTGAGGATTCACGTCATTGTGTCCGGTGCCAGACGGCTTCAGGTCACATGGTGGGCAGTATGGATGAGTCATGTCGGATCAATTTAACTTCCATTAACTGAAAGGGACGCGATGCTTACAGCTGAAACAACGAGGGTTTTCTCGCTAAAGTTGTTAGCGTATCGTGTGCTAATTAAAAAAAGTCTCGACTCAAATAAATAGACTTGAAATAACTGTATAAATGCAGCTTCCTGTGCGTCCTCAGAACCCAGCGCCAAACCGTTCGGAACCCACAGAGCTACTCCGTGAAGGAAGAGGCGGGACAAGCAAGCAAGACAAGGACAAGGACGAGCAGACATCAAGCAAGCTCCCGCAAGGGGTTGGAGGAGGAGGTAGAGGAGGAGAAAGAGGAGGAAGAGGGTGAGGGGACCAGAGCAGGACTTGCACCACTCACCACTGGACCTGGTCTGCCGTCTAACCCATGAGCCCCCTGTATAGCGTTGCATATAGTTAGAGAGCAGAGATGATGATGATGAGAGGAAGGGTGTGGGTTTGAGATGGGGGGAGGGGGGGGGGGGGGGGTGAGTGAAGCAGTGACTCAAGTGATTTCAAAAACATTTACAGATGATGACAAATGATGGGTGATGGAGGTGAAGTGAGTGACGGTGAGCAACATCTACGGGCGACGGCGTCGTAAATCAGAGTTACGCCTCCGGAAAGGCCGGGCGATTTAACGACGACAAAGATCAAACGTCTCCTTCATGTTCTACAAGCGGTCGAACATGAGAGAGTCCAATCCAAACCGGGGCGGGAGGCGGGGTTTACCGCCGGGGTCGCTCTCACATTCACGCCTGTTCATCGACACGCATCAACACCAGTTAGCTGATGATGACGTTGAGACAGAAGCGTTTAGCTTCAACATTTAAAACACAAAAAACGCATGCAAATACAAAAAAAAAAAACACGAAGCACGACCGAAACGCCGGAAACGATGAACACGATGGAGTAGCATTTATTATAAAACAAAATGTTTTTCGAATGTTTAAGAATATCAAAGGATATAAAACCCAAAGGAATGAAAACAGACCAAACAGAATTTGAATATATTTTACATGAAATCAAAGTGTGGACTTGTTTAGCATTTAGCATCGAGCCGCCTGAACTCGGATTAAAGCAATGTGACGAACTCCACAGCAGAAGAGACAGGAAGTCTGCTGTACTTACAGGAAGTCCAAGATGGCCTCTGTCTCCCTTGTCACCCTTCTGACCTGTGGCTCCCTTCTCTCCTCTGAGGCCTAGGCCTGGTTCTCCCTGAGAGGAGACAGAACTCCTTGCTATCCCAGAACGCTCAAATGTAATGCAAATGAAGGAAAGCGGATTTTATTTTCAGGAAATATTATCTCACCTTAGGCCCGGAAAGTCCTTGAGAGCCCTGGACGGAACACGGAGGAGAGGAATTACATAGTTAAACGACAATGAAGCTTTGAAATGATTTTTAACAGGAATATAAAAAAAAAAAACCATAATTAATTCTACCAGTTTCTGCATTGAATGCGGATTTAAAGGGTTAAATGTTCTGTTTGACTCACTGCTGGCCCAACTGGTCCCGGAGGTCCCGGGGGCCCTGGAGGACCGTAAATCTGAATGAACACAAACACAAACAACTCAGACATGGTGCTCATGTGTGCTGCGCTCATCTACCATAAAGCATCGATCAGACTGATCAATAAATGACTGACCCGTACCATTTCTGACCTTCCCCCCTCCCCGGCGTCGCCTTTCTGACCCTGTAAAAGCAGGAAACAAAGACACAGAAGAAGAGGAAAATAAAAATGAAATAATTTGGGGGTAAATCCAACCAGTTAAGACACTCTATCCAGACCGATGCAGGCTGAGGGGCATCGCTGCGTACCATTGCACCGGGTAATCCAATAGGGCCAGGGGCCGCTGTGGCCCCCTTTTCACCAGTAGGGCCATCTAAACCCTACAGAACAAGGAAGATAGACATCACGATAACTGTGGAGGGGCTCAGCTCACTTCAGGGACCAATAAGTTGATCTTAATGTTAGAAAAAAAATGTTTGTCATTTTTATCCAATCTTAATTTCGACCCTAATTAGTACAGATTACCTCCATCAGATTATTGATCCTGTTTAGACTATGCTCCCTGACCCGTCATGAAATTTTCTACAGTTTCTCCGATCACCTCATATTCTAAATATGCTCTGGATTAGACAGAGGTGAAAAGCAGCTGTACCCAGTTGATACCCAGTAAGGAAACCAGGATCCTATCTGTATTTTATTTGTGTGGACACCTGCTAGTCCGTGGGCTAGCTTCAAAAGAGCAGCATCTTCACCCATCGAGGTTCACTTGTTGAAATGGAACATCCTATCTAGAAATATTCTAGATGGTGTTCTTAAAGACACAAACTAATTGTCATGCTTCCATTTCCAATGCAAATTGATTGGCTACATTTATGAAGTGCTCACGAACAATTTAATCAATATCTTCTTCGCTGTAGACAACTCATCCTACTCCAGAACAAGCAATCAGAGGAGCAACATTAAGACAAATTTCTGTCTCGATGGTCTTCAGGGGGCACGCCTGAGATATCGGTGAAAGTTGAACTGTCATCCTTCGGGATTCTTCCACATTTGTGAGTCTCTAGCTAAGTAATAAGGGGTCAACCAGAAAACCAAGGCCCCCCCCGTCTGGATAATGACATGGCTTTGGTCAGGGAACCCCAGCCAGTGATGTGATGTGGTTTAAACCCATTACTCACAGGTGATCCAGATGGACCCATGCCTCCTTTATCTCCCTTGGGTCCTGGGAAGCCCATGGCACCACCCTCCCCACTGGGACCTGCAAGACCAGCAGGGCCTACAGGTCCAGGCTCTCCAGGCTTCCCTCTGGGTCCCTGGAAACGCAAGAGGACTCAGTCGTACCTCGTGATGTTGCCTTCACCTAGCTTGTAGCCCCATTATAGATGGGGCAACGCTTTTTACCTTGTCTCCATCCAGTCCTGGAGGACCTGGGAGGCCAAATTCACCCTTAAGAGGAAGAAACAAACAAAAAAAATCTCTGAGAAATGAAAGCCATTACCACAAAAATAACATATTTGTGAGCCAGTGTGTTATGAAATAGTGCGAGAGCATCAAGTGTGGATTCTAAAATCTCCTACCTTGGGACCGGGCATTCCAGACGTCCCAGGGGGTCCAGGTAATCCAGGGGGGCCCTACGAAGACAAGAGACCACGTCACATAACAGAACATTCAAAGGTTGCGTGTTTGGACATGACCATAATAAAGAATAGAAAATATCTACCATCAGAGGTATGTTGCGAATATCCTGCAAAGACAAACAGGCCGTTTGTGATTATTTGTGCTAAATTTCCATTAAGAGATGAAATTAAACTGAGCGACATACATTTTCATTGTTTTGGATTTCGGCCTTTCCTGGCTCTCCCGTCGGGCCTGGTGGACCCTAGAAGGTAAAAACGATTATTTCATGAACCCTTTCACGACTACTGGAATATTAACATGTTCTGCGCCTCAGTTAGGACTTACTCTTGGTCCAGAGGGGCCTGCTTCCCCCTAGTGGTGAAAAGATGGTACAACACTTAAACTCAAAACTACCTGCATTTGAACCGCATGTTGAAATGAAGGTTCCTCACCTTCCCTCCCTGGCCGCCCTTGTGTCCCTGTAATAGAAACACCAAACTGTTTTTTTTTTTCACGCTTTTGTTTGCTGGACATTTATTTCCATGACTATTTCCCTTTACCTTGTGTCCCATTAGACCTGGCAGTCCCGGTGATCCTGGCTCTCCTTTGATTCCCTGGGCTGTGCTGCTCGGCTCACCCTTCTCACCCTGTCATTGGGGACAGCAGAGCCTCAGCTGTATGACTTATACTGCTAAACAGATCAAATGTTGGGGTAACAAATGTCGTTGTAAATCTAAAAAAAAACAATCTTTAATGGACCCCAGCAGTCTGAATGAACCTCTGAACTCAACACACCTATGGAATAATCAAAGGAATGGCTGGAATATAAAAAGAAGAGACTTTTTATTTCATTTCTGATGTCACAGCTGGAAATGACCATTAACCACGATTAAAGAAATCTCATTAGAAATTGCTTTTCCCTCAGCTGTCATCTTCATCTAAAAATCCTCATCGGTGACATGGAAAACGCTCCTGCCTCGGGGATCCCGCCTTTAGGATGCGCCTCCAGAGAAACGGGTCTAAGAATGCTGGTTTTCAGCTACGGTGGGATTCTAATCCTCAACTTGCTCTTCTTCCTCCTCCTCATTAGCTTTGCTCTGAGCAGAAATGTCCTCTAATGATATCTTATCTCTATGACTCGTGATCTCAATCAAGATGTTGATGGAGACTGAGGTTTAAGTTAGAGGGGGGGGACAAAACACAGGCAGTAAACTTGAAGGTGAATTCAAATTAAGATGATTTTGTCAGACGTTGTTTCTGCACACGCCCCACAGAACAAATCACAGTGAAGAAAGTTTCTGAAAAGCCATTCTCAGATTCGTTCTGCGTCAAAGATGCCATGTGTGAGTGACGTTAGACGGAACCGGCAGCCAGCAGCCGTTAAAAAGATCCCAGCACGCCAGCAAATGCCAAATGAAGACAAAGTGATTAAACACACTTAAACGGTGATGTGGCGTATATCTGGCCTCAGAGACATCCGGTTAGGCGTAAGGATGACTGAGAGAAACACAAGCAGGCAGGAAGGATGCTCATTCCGGTCCAGGCCTACCCTGTAGCCCCTCTTGCCGGGGATGCCAGGGATGCCGGCCTGGCCCTTTAATAGCAATGGAAGAAAGACATTTATGACCGGCTAAATTAAATATGCAACACGCGCTACATAAACGGATCAGTGGGCGGGGGGGTTACCTTTGACCCAGGGAAACCTCGACCGCCCTGTGATGGTCCGGAATGCATTCAGGTAAAAGGCAAAAGGAAAAGGAAGAAGAGGAAGACGGTTGCTGCATGTGCCAAAAATCATTAATGCAGTCCAGGAGATAGGAGGAAATTACAGTAAGACGGAAACGGCTTAGAAATGACACACCGGAGTCATCGTTTAATCTCTGAGCGTCACTTCCTGTCTGTCGTTGCCGTTTCAGCGTCTGTCCCCGTGTGCATTACTCTGTCCCGTTTCACCAATCGCTATGACAACGGCATCCACATTGTTTGAAAGGTGCTATCCTGCATAAGTCAAGACTGACTGATTAATTGATGAGTGCAGCGTGAGCACATTATCCCACGAGCATTCCTAAAAAAATCTGCAATCCTCAACTTCCCTTGTGGCCGCCGGGATTCGCTGCATCATTCCGACGCCGCCGTGGCCGTGTTCTGAGTAAAGCACTTTTCCAAGCCGATGTTCTCATCACGCTTCCAGAGCTGTGAAGCGGAGGTGGGAAGGACCACGACGGGACAGCGTGCCGAGCAGGCGGGCGCTTGCGGTCAGATGAAAGCACTCCTGCTTCCCCTCAGGAGGAGATGAGTGGTGACGGCTCGAATCGCTTCGATAGAGATGCTCGGACCCAGCATCTCGCTTTGATCTACGGCTGCTCCAATCAGCTCGCAGCATTCTTCTCTGGTCACTTCAAAAGCTTGTCCCGCGCCCGCCATGCTTCTATTTTAAGGTCTCTCTCGGCCTTTCTGTGACTTGCAGTGGGTGGATCCGTCACATCGGCGAGCCACGGGCTGATTGATCAATACGAGTACTTTCCACGCGGCCACTAAACAGCGGAGCGGTATGCGCGGTAACAAACACACAGGATTACGTTTGTTCCAGTTTGTCGCTGTCGTTTATACGCAGCACTTTGAAGGGCCTTGACATGAGTGGGACGATTTAAGGAGGGCCTCCAACAGAGTCGAGGTCATTTCCTCCATAATCGCATGTTTAACGGGACAAAACTGATCTCTGAGTGTCGAGGCACACGTTTCATAAACTGACAACATTCATCGGGTGTTAATAAATGTAAAGCTGTCTGGAATGACGGTGAAAATATGGAAAGATGACAAAAATAAAAGCCTACAGCTGTGACTCCTCCCATGCTTCCCTTTTTCCCCTCTGTATGGATGGATGGACAGATATAAGTTTTACTTTTCTCCTCAGCGAGGTGGGCGATGGGAGAATATGCTCGCTGCCTTCCGTAATACTTTCTCCAGTTGGGTCGCTCATTGTTTTTCATTTGGAGTGAAAAGAGAAAGACAAAGATAGCTTTTCATTTAGCCAAAGAAGTGTGGCTATTGGCACACGCTCTCCCCCCCCCCCCCCCCCTGAAATATGCTCTCCGTTGACGTCTGCTGCTGCTCTCATTTCCCACGGGGAAAGCCGAATCAAAGGCAGAACTTATTGGATCGGACAAATGCCGAGGAATAACAACTCAGCACGGTGACAGATGGGCCGAGGTCGGGAGGTGGCGGTGGAACCGGCGCACTCACGGCTAGACACGGGCCCGTTTCCTGCAGAGAGCTTCGAACCCAACGGCGGAGGTTGAGCCGAGAGAAGTCATCATTTGTGGTTGGCCAAGCCGACATGAATAGCTATTTCCTTCACCACGAAGCCGTCTCTACCTGGCCCATCCATTTCACTCTGGCATATAGAGGACCAGCAGCCAGAGTTCTGACATTATATATAGAACAGATATCCCCCCCCCCCCCCCCCCCCCGGGCTGATGGACGCCACAGATACTGAGGCGACATAACAGATTAGGGGATCTAGCATTGGAGGAGTCTGTAAAAGCGCTTTCCCTTTATTATAAAAAATAAGATAAAAGCCTTTCCAGATTGCGGTTTCCTTTGGATACCAGCACAAATGCTCTTTCCTTGAAGTTTTATCCTCTTTACCCCCCCCCCCCTTTTCTGTCCATATGTGAGGCTTAATGGGGAAAACACACACACGCTGCTACTGCCATGCTACCACAGCCAATGGCCGAGCCGACGGAGTCCATCAAAGATGGCGTGCAGAGAAATACGTTCCGTAAGGATTTCGCGAAGCGGGCACCGAGACAAGGCTCGCCTTGTTTTAATAATGGAAGAACCTTTTGGCTAAAATCCCTGGAAGCGCTGATTCTTCCCTCGTTGGAGAAACAGCACACCGATTTGAACTTTGGATCAAAGGTGCAATAAATAAGAGACGCTCACCTGCGGGACAACGACAAATTTCAGGGTATTTGTTTAAAGACAGAGAAGAGCGTGTCAATCATTTTTCAAACTTTTGAAGTGCCGTTCCATCGTCCAGCCTCCAGCAGAGAGGTCGCTAACCTCGCCGTGCATGGCTAGACCTCGACATGCTACACACGCACAAATCATTCGTCCGTCAGAGTGGACGGAAACTTCAGCTCAGAGGCAGCGGAAGCAGTTTTAACCAAGGTGGAAATCAAAAGATGTGCAAAGGCTCAGGGGGAAAAAGTGAGACGTCGGTCTCGACATGGACTGCAACAAGAAGCTTCTTTGGATCTGACCAATCCCTGAGGAGTAGCGGGCAGCACATAGACTGCCCTAAGATTGTGGGGAATGGGGGGTGGAACCCTCAGACGCATCACGTGACCGCGGTTGCGCCTTCACACGCACGGTCGCTCTTTCCACCAGCCTTTCCGACACCGTACATTCCGTACAACATAATTCGCACGTACGCGTCGGGCACAAAACGCTAGCGGCTGGGGCCGTAACCCACAATGCCTCTGGAGTGCTACAGGTCCCGTCCTCTACAACGCCTCCAAGCCGTCGTCACTATTGATGCCGTTTAATGTCGTAGTTTAGTGTGGACCAGTTGCTGTGTGTCCTCTAGAGGACGTCCGCTAAGCCATGGAAAAGTGGAGGACAAGCACGTGGCGACTGTCGCCCGCATAACTCACTTTGACCCTTTTGCACAGATCCCAAGCCAAGGTTGGATACTTTAAGCCGTCTTCAGCATTGCTTGTGTGCGTGGCTTTATTCATGCCCGTTGGTTCAACACTAAAGGAGACTATGGTGCAACAACCCAACAAATACAGGAGAGAACGCCGAAGACATAAATGTGGCTGCCGAGGATACCTGCATCATTCTGCGAGGTCGGGCTCGGCGTATTTTCCACATCGGCTCTAAAGCATGACCTAAGCCTCGCCGAATAGCTCTTACAGCCACTGACCTTCAGAACAACACCGCAATAGTAGAAAGTACAGCCTTCTATGCGGGGGGGGGGGGGGTTAAAGGTCTGGAACAATGCAGCTAAAAGGTTAATGCACGAGGACAGGCTGCGTCCGCTCATCTCACTCGTGCTCCGATAAAGCACAAGCCTTCCGATGGAATTCTTTCCGGTGTGAATGCTGGCTTTACGTTTCCATCGATGCCGTTTTCCTGCTGGGTTCGGTTCCAAGCCCAAACACAGAGTAGAATCCGAGACCCGACTACCAGACGTCTAAACTTCTGCGCAGCCATCATCAAGTAACATCTACGAAAATGACCGCAGGAGGTCTAACAAAGAGCCCGAAACAGAACACGGCAGGTGCAAAGAGAAAATAATCACCTTTGAGCCTTCGTGACCAAGTGGGCCGACCTCCCCTTGATCGCCCTGTTGGAGAGACAGGAAGTCAAATATCAGCGACGATTCGCAGGAAAGACTGGAAAACAAAGTCTTTATTTATCAGAACTACTCAAAAAGTCTTGGGTAGTCTTAAGAGGAATCCCTTCTGGGCTCATCCAGCGTGAGTTCGAACTTTTTTCATTTGCATTTGCATCACTTTTCACTTTCTTTTGTTTCTAGTTCTTACAGGATGGACTCGGTTCTTCTGGCTCTGTAGAACCTGCAGATCCACGTCTGTCCTATATGTCAACTTTCTAAAACACCAGCCGACTGGATTCTGTCGGTCTGATTCCATTTCAAAGGTGAAACAGGGAAGGGGGCTCACCTTTAGTCCCGGCAGACCCGGCTCACCCTGCAGAGATAAAACAAAAAAGTGTGTTCAGACAAAACACGAATGTAAATGCAAAATTTGGTTTGATTAGTATTTTATTTTGACAGCTGCACAAAAGAGCAGGCTTCACTGGAGGACTTCAAGCCCAGCTCCCCCACCCAGCCGTGCTTTGGCTATGATTGGTCAACCTGAAGTGAGAACTCCTTGTGTGGCGTTTATAACGACTCTCTGAGCTCAGGAATCTGCCGTGCTCGTTTTAAATAATCCATGACAATTGAAGCGCCGTGTGGCGAGCCGCTCATCCAGTTCAAACGGAATGTGCATTGTTGTGCAAGGTGCTGCCGGTCGGCGTGGAAACGCGGCTTGTTTCATTTGGGCCGGAGTGTGTTTGTCTGTATTTCGCTGTTTGGACAAGAAGACAAATGTGTTTACCTTGAGTCCTGGTAAAAGCTGCAGAAACAAAGCAGAAAGGTTAACGTCACGCCAACGAACCTTTACTGATGACAAAGTTCTAAGAAAGTAAAAATGGGGGGGACTCACTGAACCAAAGCTCACCCTCGGGTCTTTCCCTGGTTTACCCTGTATGAAGAGGACAAAGATCTTTACAGCAAATGAACACCCAGGCTCCCTGGCCCGCCTCACGCAAGGCCGATCATGGCTCCAAAAACGTCAAATGGCGATTGAGATGTATACAAGTCAAATTCCTAGACCAACTCGGACTACGACTCACTGGTGGGCCACTGGCTCCGTTCAAGCCTGGGGTCCCGGGGGGTCCGGATGGCCCCGGTGGTCCGGGGGGTCCTTGCAGTCCAGGCTCGCCCTGCTGAGAGACCTTGAGTTACAACCTGCCTTGCTGGAGCGAGCCTAGCTCACACGGCCATGCCAACACAGCAACATCACACTATACGACATGGGGGGGGGGGGGGGGACGGACGAGAGGGCAGTTAGCTAGGGAGCAAAGCAAGCGGTTATAATGCTTGAGCACAAGGATTGTCTCTTGAACTTATGAACTCTTGCATGGGATGAAGTATTCTTAACTCAAGGTTCGCATGTAAGCTCCTCCGGGGGTTTTATCTGCTGACATGGAGCCTTGGGGCAAAGGTTTCCTAAATGCCCAAAGGTACCCCCTTGATCCTGGGCAAGGAGCCTAAATCCCTGAAGCATTTCTAAATACGTGACATCAGCTGTCTGTGAAACCCGAAGCAACTCGGAAGCGGTCAAAGTCACGGAGAAGGAGTCGGCGCCGATGCCTCGCTTTTCCAGGACTTGTCAAAGATACTCCAGCCATTCCACAGAGGATCATCTTTTTTTGTGAATGCGCCTGATTTCAGTTCTTCCTGCAGCTAATTTGACGAATGCTCGCCGACAGCAAAAGCACAGCACAGCTCAAACGCTGAGAGGAACTTGGCTGCTACGCATCCTGAATCTGGTTCTGCTTTGTGTCGTGCCGAAGAATTCCCACTAATCATTAAAATGTGACTTCCTGATTGTAACACGCTAATATTTGTTTTTGGTAAGACATCTGCAGATGGAAATACCCATTTACTATAAAAAACGTTTGCATGCGTCTTCCATCAGTGTGTTGATCAACGTCCAGGTGACGCTCCTCCACACAGATGCGTTTAGTCCGTGTCAGAAATCTGCATTTATTTCACCATCCAATGTTTTCATTCAAGATTTACAAATTCTTAAATTAAAATTGACATTATTTTTCCACCGTTGAGTTTCGACTATCTCTAAACATTCAGAAGTTGTAGCAGCCAAAGGTTGGTTAATTTCAGCATGATGGCGGAGAGGTTGGGCGGAGTTTTGGCAATGGCCGGCGGTTGGCATCCACGGGACGGGCAAAGGGGGGGGGCAGAGAGAATTGTACCTTGAGGCGTTTTAGGATTAGAGGGCTTATTGAGGGCATGTTGCGCACGGTGATAGGCAACATCTACCAGGGGCAGTCACAAAGCACAGGTGGCCAGCGGTGCAAAAAGGTCGGAGGGTAAAGGTCACCAGGAGGCCACAGAAAGGAAAGAAGGTAGAGCCAGAAGAAGGAGGGAGGGAAGAAACGGGGGAAGGATATGGTGGAAAAATAGAAATAGAACACGTGAGTGGAAAATAAAAAGCAAGGAAAAGGGAACGCAAAGGAGCGAAAACAAGGAAGAAGAGAGATAAAATAAATAAGAACAGGCACCAGAACAGCAAACTACGGGCCTGGAGTGGCCGAGGGGGTTGGCCGATGCACCGGGATGCCGTGAGAAGGCGTTGGTTGTATTCCCTCGAGCATCTGCTGCTCGTGATCTACGTGCATCGCTGTCCCCGTTCGCAGCAGGCCAGGCCCCTAGCTTGCGGCGGAGCAGAGGTGGGCCGCCAGTCTTGCCACAAAGAGTACAGCAGTACAGTGACAGTGCACATCCAGACTTACTGTGGCCAACTGTCCAACACAGGGCTGCACAATGCGCCGCTTCTGTTGAGATGACCGGCATGATCAGATACACGTTTAGGAGCGAAGGCGTGCAGGTGCGACCCCGCCGACACCGGTAACCGAGCGGCACCCGCCGCAGCTCGCCTACTTTTTACATCGCGTACATATTTCCCAAAAAATATTCATTATGCAAAAGCTTCAGGCTTTCACTGAAAACTGAAGCTCAAAGTAAGTGACGATTGTTTAACAGTTTATTTGGAAATATGTACTTAAATCTTATCAGTGAATATAAATCAAGGGTGTAAAGGTCGCAAAAGTAGGCGAATGTGCTGCTTTGACCCTCATCTATCCACCGCCACAAGAAACAGGCGTGACATTAAGGAAGTCTACGGCTGCCAATATTAAAGCGGCAAATAAAGTCATTTTATAATTTCGTTAAATTGATATTGAGAGGGAATAAAGATTCTCCAAAGAGTTTCCTTCTCTTTGCAAAAGATTTCCAACAGATTTCCTCCAATTAAAACCATTTAGCTTTGATATTGGCTTCCTGTCTTTCCGTACAGCTCGCATTGAGCGACTATGAGAACCACATTGACCTTTTTTTTTTTTTTGGATCTCTTTAAGGTGGACAGCAGAGCGCCGAGGAGCGCCGTGGCGCTAAGGCACTGTCTCTCTTTGCGGCACGACTTGGTGACCCCGCCCACTGTGGGATTGTCTCCCAACAAACCTTCAGCATCAGAGCCTGACTGGAGCGCAAGGCAGCCAGGGCTTTCAGAGGAAGATCCTGCACGAAGAGGCCCTGCACCAGGGAGGCGGTCATTTCATCAGCGAGCCGTAATCCAAGTACACAAACACACGACTGCGTTCATTTCACGGTCAACATCTCAGAACGCTGTCCAGAGAGGAAGCAGATGGGACGGACGCGAGTCTCGTGTCTTTGCTGAGCATGAAAAACTGGAAGTTACTTGTTTCTAGTCGTTCTTAGTGGTACAGCGAGTCGTCAACTTACGACAGATCGACTTTACGAGTGCGGCGGTTTGTCTGTTTTCAACACGCCACAAAGCGAGCAAGCGAATCGAGCGCGCAACAGTTTCTGCCGTCTCATCCACGATGTCCACCGAGAGGAAAGAGTGTCTTTTTACTCCTCGTTTCGTGGGTGGCATGGTGGCACAGTGGTTAGCGCTGTCACGTCACAGCAAGTTAGAATCCTATCTGTGTAGAGTTTGTATGTTCTTTCCGTGTCTGCGTGGGCTCTATGTCGACGACTATACCCGTATTCTTTTGGTTCCCATTGGGCTCAGGCTCGCCACGTGATGACTCGGCATCAATCTCATCTTATTCCCCAAGAGAAAGCAAATGAAGTATTTTCCCAGACTCCTGAACAAAGCTTCGTCTGAAACATCCGCTACAGAATAAATCCCATGAAATACTTGTCGATGTGTCTGGAAAGGAAAACTGTCCAAACCTTGAAAGTGTTACCTCCATTTACAGCAACTCAGAATTGGAGGCCTCCCCTTTACATGAAAAATTGAGCAGGACTTAGAAAAAAGACTGCAGAGCTTCCAACACAAACCACTTTGATCCGTCGGACAGCCAGAAGGCCGAATTATTCTGGAAATTAGCTTATCTCAAAAATCCCCTTTTACACCGGAGACTCTTATTCTTGGCGCCCCCCACACACAGACTCTTATCATGTCGGACTCCATGCTCCAGCAGACCACCAGCAACTGCTTTATTTTCCCTCGACTAGCCAAACTCCAGAGACGGCGGGCCAAAGGGCTGGAAAGCTCTGCGTGTTCTAGCCCTTCCTCTGTGCAGCTTCTGCTACCCTGTCCTGACCCTATCCATCCAGGTGGACTCCTGGGATGCTATTATTGGCTGTAGGATGGACACCACAGGTTAAGAGTTTTACATCATAAAAAAAAACAAAGACAGACTCACATATTTAGCATAAACGTTGGTGATGAAGTAGCGTTTTGTGGAACTTTAATGAGAACGAATTAGTGGCACGGAAATGTTTCCTTACCCTGTGTGTATAGTCTCCACATACGCCCTGGAGAAAGAAGAAAAACAGTCAATCCGAATTAAGAAAACCGCAAACAGAAGACCTTTCACATTAATTATAATCAGTTTCACATGTTTATTTGTCACGGGGAACGCAGCTGGGCCTGTAAGGTCAGAATAATGTGTCCTTTACTGCTCTTGGAGAACGCAGTGTAAGAAAACACTCTAATGATGTCATACTGATGTCATCAAGGTTACTCGATCGTGGGTGAGGATCAGGAAGTCTGCCTTGCAAATTATAGAGTTTATCAAATATGGGATCCAAAGCGTGGTTGATCTTTTCCTTATTCTGACCCGTAGAAGACATCTCAACCTGTTGAGCTAAACCTGAAACCGCACGCTGGTAAAACAGCAGAGCTTGTATCTCACCTTCTCCCCTTTGGGTCCTGGTTCCCCCTAGAAAGCAAAGAACATGAGTGCGTCAGATCAGCTAGCCGAGCTGTTCTCGTCGAGGATTAGCCGGTTAACATCTGAGGGCTAACGTCAGACTCACCGGGAGTCCTTTAGAACCACGTTGACCCTGGAAGACAACAGCGGCACGCCACGTCATTTAACCATTTATTTGGATCGAGACAAATAATTAAACATGCATGAAGAAAAGAAAATCAACAGGAGCAAAAATGAAAAGTCGATTCCAATTATCGTTTTCGCCGAAGGGACGAAAGGGAGAACGCCCAGTAGGACACAACCGGCCCACCTCAATTAACAGACCCCCCACTCAAAGCCATTTTTAATGCTCTGACATTTGTCAGGAAGGAGAGCGGGAAGCAAGAGGTTATTCCAAGTCCATTAATCAACCTGGAACACAGCTAAATTAAAGAAGCCCCCCCAGGAGTCAGCATGAGGTGATATTCTCAATCCGATGTCCAGAGAGGAACGTTCTGGATTAACACATCAAAAGAAAGTTTTTATTTCAATCTTTCTTTGTACTGTAGGTGTGCATTAAGGGTGGAGAAGGATCATGTTTGGGCTCCACACCTCTTCTGGTTTGATATTTTTGCAAATATTTGGTGTTTGCAGAAACGCTGGAGAAGGAAGAAACTGCGCAATACCAGTGGAAAAAGTTGGGGGCAGTGTAGCTACAATTAACGAAGAAAAAAAAAAAAAGCGACTTGCAAAAACGTTCCGATATTTTAAATGACCTAACAGACCGCCGTCGAGTACGTCGCCATATTTGTTGTTTTCACTGCCCTCTAGTGGATGTTTAAAAAAACCCACGGCAACAATTCATCGAGATAAATGAGTGCTGGTTAGCTGATAAAACCTTAATAAAGTACAGATTTAAAGGTTTACTTACGATGTCTCCCTTCGTTCCGTGCTGTCCCTGTGTGAACAGTTTAATAGTGAGAGGCGAAACGTTTGAGCCGACTTGAACAGATATCTCCATTTGAGTTTGGAAGAAAATAACGACAGATTTTATGAGGCATTTCAAATCTTCACAGGAACTTAGGAACACTCACATGTTTTCCATCCAATCCAATCGGACCCTTGGATAAAGGAAAAGAAGATATTTGAGAACATGTGGAAAGATTTCTCCCCCCTATTACATCATTTCCAGAACTAGTGACTTTTAAATATTGGCTAAATAATAATAAAGATGACATGCGGTGAAGTTTAGCCCTGATTCCATGTCGTCTTATGTATCCTGGTTTTGGATGGAGCAGCACCTTTGCTTCACCTGAGGTGTCATACAGAAGTAAAAGTCTTTGTGTCGTTTGGCAGACGACTCTCTGCTATTCAACGAATAAAAAGTTAATCAGGTTCATGAACTGACCCGCCGTTAGCGCACTCGCTAGCTCGGATTTCAGTTCATGTCAAACCTCATTATGCAAGAGAAGAGTTCATAGATGAGGTCACGATCTTATTCCCACTTTGGTAACCAAGACCTATTTAAGTACTAGAATTCCATATTTTAAAGCATCGATGTGACAGAAGGATCACAACTTACTGGAAATCCTGGAAATCCTCGGGTTCCCGGTTGTCCCTGAAGACAAGCAAAAACAAACAATCAATCAATCGGTGTGTTTGTTGCCTTCAAAGGCTGGCGCAAAGAATCCGCTGTAAGTCAGTGAAAGAAGACCCAGTCCTGCTTCCCTGTCCCTCCACTGCATTGAGATATTTGGTGAGGAGGCGAAATTGATTTTGACACAAGGAGTAAGACTCTGGGGAAGACATTAGGTATGTGCAGGAGGAAACTGGATGCCGAAATGGAATGAACAAAGAATTCCGATGCGACGGCTGGTGAATGAGCTCAATGAGCGCATGCCGATGACGATTAGCCGGAATCATCTAATAACGGCCTGTTTGAGCTGTTCTACTCCGATATTAGTGCCGGTGCAAGACGTTTGATATCCATAATGGCAAGGAATGGAAATAAAAAAGGTAAAGATGGCGGATAATGAACAGAGAAACAAGGTTGAGCTAATATTTTAACTCAAGTGTTTGGTTTGTTAGCTAAATTAGCCAAAGCTCTGAGACGGACTTCCACAATCTTTGGTAGCATTAACTGGGAACAGGGCAAGGAAACTGGGAATGGGCCAGGAAAAGTTCCGATTTAATTTTGGTGTGAATCCAAAAATGTTAATACACTTTCCTTAAAATTGCTAATAATTTCCATAATTATTAAAGAGCTTCTTAGCTATTTCTGCTAAACTTTGAGACTCAACGTAAGCCGACCTTTGCTGGATGTTGGCATTGCACGAAGCAGTCTTTCCGCAGCAGCTCAGTTTTGAGGGATGACTTATTTTCGCTCAGGCTGTTAGCTTAAAAGCTGTTATTGCGGTGGAACATGATCAACACACTGATCTACCTAACCCAAAGGAACGACAACGTGTGAAGACGTCGAGGCACTTAAGCACATCTCCTCTCGTTCAAATCACGTCTCCGTTGAATTGACTCCCTCGCTCCAGCTGAGGTCAGGGATGGAGTTTCCCACGTCGATCTCACCTGCTTCTGTGTTTCTGACTGACTGGTTCTGAGCTCCAAGCTTGGCTTCGACGACACAGAGCTTCCTCCACAGCCTGCCATTCGTCAAGCTGCCTATTACCATCCAGGAAGAGCAGGCACAAAGGTAACGATTGTAATAACCGTCAATTAGCTAAACAGATGTGCGCTCCACTTAAGATGGCGAGACTCTTTGCCATGCCAAAGAACATGATGCAATTTGCAGTGGAGAAAACACTGGCGTCCGCCACAACCTGGTGTCAGCATAACAGCCCTCCCTTTGTTTGTGATATAACAAGCATGATTAATGATGCCATTTGCAGCTATGCCACAGCTCCAATCCCCTTTAAGATTATTTCCAGTGCAATCATTCAACCATTTGTGGTTCATTCACCTGGCCCTGATTGCAATCCGATGTGTCTGGCCTAACAAATCTGAGCCAAGTTCCCTACAGAAGCCTGGAAAGAACAAATCTCTCAAAGTCAAAAGCACTTAAAGGGACTGTTGGTGTCTGAGAACCTGATGTGTTCAGCAGAGGTCTACCAAAATTAGACGAGATTCACACGAGAAAGAATAACTCCCATCTTACATTACCGTTCTCATAAATAACAAGAGAGCATTGGGGTGCGAGCGACTTACGGCCCAGACGATCCAATGGCCAGTTTGGTTACATGATGGTAATACACACAGAAACATGCTATGGATTATTGATACTCTCATTAAATCTCAATAATTACAAAGGTTTTTTTTTTTTAGGTATTTTCATTCTTATTTATTTTTATTTCTATCCCTTTTATTTAAGTTCTGCCTTTCTTTAAAACACTTTGAGCTCTTTTTTTCTTGCATAAAATTACTTCTGAAAAACAGAGGTTTTTTGTTGCCCTCGTTTTGGATCCATCCACCCCAACCTCCTCTGTAAAGAGATTTTAATCACTTATATCCTAATTGCTACGGCCACTAGAGGTCGCCGCCTAACAAATGTATGGGTCACAATAAACTCCTTCCAAAGGTCATTTATACAGTAAAACGCACAATAAATGTATGCGAGAAGGCAGATTCAAGATGAGTTTTATGAGTAGAAGAAGGGAGGTGAAGACACTTACAGGAGGTCCTCTTGGTCCAATGATGGATAGACCTGGCTCGCCTGGTGCTCCCTGTAGAGGGAAAGAGAAGAAGAAAGTACTGAAAACAGAAGATCAAGGGCTGATCCCACTTCACCTCTACAAACAGCATTACAAATACAAATACTCAGCATATTGATTTGAGTCAGCGCTGGGGTCGTCATATCAACATAGTAGAATGAAACGTGAAAGTTTTTGATGCTCTGCTAAAACAGGAATATGGAAACTATACTAAACTTGAAGGATTAAGTCATGAATATTGTCAGAAATGCATCCTGCAGAAGGTACAGACGATATCTGGGGATTGTCCAGCCCGTAGCATCCAGATGTCTAGCAGGTAACTTACGTTCTCTCTTTGATTCGTGCGATTCCCTCATTACAACTTGGAATTTTTTTAAATGCGTGATCAAGCTTGATGCTTTACTATGACTGTCGTGCCAAACCAATACAATTTGAATTCGGGATCGAAGGGCTGACTCTGTCCGACTTGAACTCAAAAGGTTTGCAGCTCTTTCCAAAAAGCACCTTGAGGATGGAATCGGTGCAAAATAACAGATTTTCAGTGTGACAGCAGGAATCCTGTGCAGCCGCCGCGACTGCACAGTCCCACAAACTACTGGGGGGGAGGGGGGCTAGACTGGCCCAACTCAGGTTACCAGCACTCTCCCTTATTAGCTTCTCCTTAAACGAAACCCTATCTCAAGTGCATATCTGAGAGTCATCTATCAAAGACAAGCGGCTCTAAATATTTCTGAACAAATGTCGGCTTTAAGAGGGCGAGAATTTATTTCCTCGCCCTCCGTTAGATGGCAGATCAATCCCCCCTGAAGGAAGAGGCAAGGATGGAAAAGGAGGGTTTTTGACATCTGAGGCAGTTTTTAGTTACTACCTTGGTTTTCGACAACTACAGTAGAAAAGACAAGTGAGAATCTGCAGATACACCGAAACTCCAAATAACCAGGACCAATCAGGGAGAAATCCTCTTGCTGAAGGCGGAGCTTGTCCCTCTAGATAAGGTTGATTTGTCTGCTGTCGTCCTGCTCTCTTCTTTGTTGGTTTTGACAAAACCAATCCACCAGGCCTTTTGTTGTTTCCTTTAACTCTCGCTTGGCTCAGATCGCCTCTCACTTCCACCAAACACTCTCCCAACAAAAACCCACAGAAGCCATTTGTTTGAACACTTTCGCCTTCTGGAACGCCGGCTTCGCACTTCCTGTCCTGAGGAAGACGCTTCCTGTCAAGATGTGACCTACGGCCAAGTCTGCTGCGTGTCATTCCTGGATTGTTTTAATCCCCCTCTCTCTCTCCTTGTAGCTACTGTGAGAGACGAACCGCACATGGCACAAATCCCAACTGCCCCGTTACAGTATGTCCCCTGCCTAGAAATACAACGGAAGCCATTGGATTATTTTGGATGTGGATCGGCAGAGCGGTCCAAAAAGCTGCCACTGCACGGTCTGCTTCTCCGCTTTCCACTTTTCTGTTCGGGCTACTCTTTCTTTTCTCACACACATCGAGCTGAGGCACAGACTACTTTTGTTTTGACTGACTGATTAAGAGGACGGCATCTCAACCAGGACGCCCTTCCATATTCTGACATTTTGAACCAAACCAACCCGTTTACTATCCGGTTTGGACTCGGCTCCTACTCTATCTTGCGTATTGGTGACACCTGTGGGAGTTCCCACCACATAAGTTGACAGGTTCTCGTTGCGGTGCTCTCTCTGGACTTTCGGCTCGTCCCCTAAGGGGTCGCCACAGCAAACCAACGTCCTCCACCTCACCCTGTCCTTTGCATCGTCCTCCCCAACAACAGCCACTCTCATGTCCTCCCTCACTACGTCCACGTGTCTTCTCCTGGGTCGTCCTCTAGCCCTGTTCCCTGGCAGTTCCATCCTCGGCATCCTTCTACCGATAGAGTCCCTTACTCTTCTCATTGTGGTGCAATCGACCATAAATGTTTGCAACATGTTTGGTAGATTGCAGCAGCAAAACAATAAATAAAATAGCCAGAACCTTTAAACAAAACGGGCTAAAATGTTCTGCAGAGCTGAAAGCAGTTGTTTGAATTACACAATTAGCCACATACATGGTGAAATAATCAGGTATGCATCATGCACATGCATCGACGTCCTTGTCCACAGGCAAAAGAGCAAACAGGACCGGGACTCACTCTCACTCTATTGTCCTTTGCAGCCTGTAAACGGATCCAAGGCTCCCGGCAGGACATTTGTTTTATGTGTGAGCCTGTAAGCAGCCATGCTTTTAACTGGCTAGAATAGAGTTCATTGCACTGATGTGAATAAAAATGATCTTTACGTTCCCCTGCTGCTGACATTGGAAGAAATACGGCATGTCTACCGTCTGTATTGACACGCTTTTGCACCTCGTGAAGCCAAATGGGAGACATCAGCGCTTAGAGTAAAATGAAATTACATGTAATGTCCACCTTGAGGCCAATATCTGTCCTTTCTTCCCCAGCTGACGGGTCATATTTGTGGTTTGAAGACTCAACTGTTGCCCAGTGCTCCAGTAACGGCATTCATTTATCTGAAAATACAACTCGGCTCGCTCTCCGGCCTCCTTGAGACCTCGTTTGCTCTGCGGTGGCCTCTATAAACGTCCGCCCATTTTCTGAGGGGAGTTTTAAATTAGAACCGCCGAACGCTTCAGTGACAAATTGTTGCTATTGTGTTTCATGGTGCAGAGAGTTCAGGTAATCCAACCAGGGTGGGAAACCGTTTACAAATTGTGACTCTTACTCGCTGTATGAAAATATATTTCCTGATTTAATAATACGCTACCTGTAAGCGCAAAAAAACCCTGAAGCGCTCTGCTCAAAACCACATTATAGAAATGTCTCAAATGACAGTGTGTTTTTATTCCACCGTTTCATTGAACCTTCATCCTATTTTCACTGATGCAGGATGACAGGGTTGATCCGAATGCAACCAAATGATGGAAAACTTGCAGTTTGTCTTTAGCTGGAGCTAAATATCAAATAATCATGCGGCTGGCACGTGATTCTAAACTTACCTTCTCCCCTGCTCGTCCTTTTAAGCCCTGGGATCAGTCACAGCAGGCACAGTCGCATGCAAAGAGGTGTGAAGAGGACAGGGAGACACAAGAGAGAGAGAGGAATCGGTGTTAGAGACATGGAGAGGGTTCGAGGCATGCAACATCCTCCATTACTGGCCATGGAGAAATGGTGAAAGCGCTAAAGGGGAGCTGAGTGGAAGCTAAAGGCCTCAGTGAGCTTCAGTAAATGGGTTTGCCTTTTCATATGGCGTGATTCGAAGCATTCGATTTCAATGCTGGAATCAGGCACTTCTGCAACTTTCAAAAAATGACAAACCGATACTTTGGCATCAACTCACAATTAATCTGCCAATTCAAATGCAATGCATGTCATTAGTTTGAAGCACAAAGCGTGCAAATGCTGCACGCCGAAGGTGACGAATGTTTATGCAGACAATTGACTTTCAAACTGCATTTTGTTGAACCATGTTTGCACAAAGCGCACTGAGACCCGGAGGATGTGTGATGAGGAGCTACATGGAGGTAAGATTCAGTAAGTGCTGCATCAAGATGATCATCACAGTGGACTAAAGGCCAAAAAGTCTAAAACTAGTGAATTCAGAACTTTTTAAAATGCACATAATCTCCCCCCTCCCCCCATGTTGAAACCATTAAACAGAAATCTCTACTACCCCCCCTATTACATCACTACTATAATTTGCTTGATGCACAAGTCACTCACCATTCTCCCCGGAATCCCCATACTTCCTTTGTCACCCTATTGAGCAATCCAAATTCAAAAGGGACAGGGGTCAACGTGAAGGTTAGGCAGGACAGAACACTTAAAAGGACACATTGACATGTAAACTTAAAGTCTGTCTTTCAGGATGCAGTATAACTAAATTCTCATTTAACAGACTGTCACTATTACAGTATAAAAATAAAGCGTTTTTTTACCATCAGTAAAGTTCTATAAAAACTTGTTGGACCTCATGGGTACCATTACTGATTTGGAGAGACACGCACTGGTTGGACCACGTTTATGAAAGTCTTGGTGTCATGGTGTCCTTTTAAGGATTTAATCATGTATGTTGAGAGGGCTCAGTCTGTTAAACGTGCCATGCCTGACGGTGAGACGAGCCAGCTAAGCATTGCAACGCCATACTTCCGATATGTACGACGGAATACCGTTGAAAAGTGAGCATCGGCTTTCCTTCGGCCAAACCTCTGCTTTGACGCGTATGGAGCTAAAGTCCTTGCTCCGTGGTTTAGGAGGACTTTTCCACCATACATGTCAGTGGCATTGAAATAACCGGGACAAACACATCTATTTCAAAGCCGTGAACATGGTTGGAGAGTTGGCTGATCAAAGAGATAAGGCCAGTTATAGCTGCGGGGCATGGCACCATGCTGGAAGTCAGGCTGTCCACCTGTTTAAGGGTGGAGAGGGTTGGATGCTACAAAGACTGTTAAGACTTTTAAGGCCTTGACGAATCAGCATCTGTGAATCCAGATGCTTGAAGTCTTTAGATGTTACTTCGATGCAGCTTTTCAGCCAATTAGAGCAGCTCTTCTGGTTTCCTCCTCCTGACCTCACCTAAAAAGCCATCAAAACCAAAAGCCAACAACTTAAATCTCGCTGACACGGACGCAAATGTCAACGACTGTCCAGTGATCCTCAACTCTGTCAGATTGATGCCCGAGTGAAACATAAACTACCGATCTTATTCTGAAGCTATGAATCCATGACCAAACTAAGGCTGGGTCACAGAATCCCAATATAACCATCAGAGCTCACGAGGACACGGCGCCTCCTTTCATTTTAATTTGACCAACGGTCCTTCAGATGTGCTGATCTCCATGCCTTATATTTTTAAATGCCTTTAAATACCGTCGAGCTGGCAGCACTTTGAAGCCCTGTCCAAGGTCCTGATTTACACAGAGACCTATGACAGAAGCTCAAGTGGTTTCAGTTCATTACGCAGAGATTTAGGCGGATCTAAAGTCATCGTTTGCTGATTGAGAGCAACCTTTGATTCAGTCTTTACAGCTCGGAGGCAACAAACTTCCTCGCGTAATTTGCATTCATCAGGTATGATCTTGTGCAAAACAAAAACACATCGGTGTCTTCCTTGCCTTTTTGTTTTCACACACACACACACACACACACACACACACAGCGCAGTCCTTGAGCTTTAACTGCAGTCAAAAGGATTTATGCGTGACTTCAAGAGTCCGACGTTGAAACTTCTGAAGCTCGGCCACACACGGACGATCACAGCAGCACCGGATTCGTGCAGATGAAGGCAGACGCTTGATGTTAGCGTGATTAATTCTGAGTGAATTATTTCATTCTTAAATCGCAGTTGCCCAGGAGTTAGTGGGGATCACAGCAACACTGCACACCTTGACCTTTAGCTCCCAGCATGTAGAGGTATAGAACTGTGCAAGTGAGAGAGACGGAAACCTGATATGTTTACTAGCCTCTGTTTTAAAAAGGCCTAAAATATCAGATTCTGGAATGACCACATTCCATGGAAAACACACTGTTCCCTGATTTTTAACTCTAACAGGTCCTCTTTCCCCAAAAATAAAAGACAAAACAAAACCACAACCTCCTACCCTCATTCAGTCAAATACCGCAGGTGAGTTCATTTCCCACTGCTTGACGGGCGCAATCAATCACAAATCCTCGTTTTGACGTGAAACGTCAGCAAAACTCCGGCATTGGAAGAAAACCCTGGGCTGCCCTCTGTGGTGGACGGATTCATGGCTCTGTCTTTGCTCTGCTGATCGTAACAGGCGACCGAGGACAAAGACGTGTGAGTCCGACATGCTGAGAGGACGACACCGGAGAGAGGACGGGGATGGAGACGGAAGCGTCCGTGGAAGTTGTGTGAGCGTTAGAAGTGTAGAACAAGTAGGGATCGAGACGAGGAAGATGAGGTGCGATGCAGCCGGCAGCTCGGAGCCTAAAGCTGAGCTTTCACCGCTGCACTGATGTCTTCTACGTTGAATGCATCGGAATTATTTGTTGTTTGCTGCATATTTGGCTCGAGCAACATTTCATTTATTAAGAAGCAAGCTATTCTACCAGGTAGAATTGTAGATTAACTAACGGCAGCTAATGCGCGCATGCACTAATTTGGCCAAACTGCAGGTCTGGACCGTATTAGGTTGTTAAATTTAGTTTGTGTTCTTGTATCTGAAGTTTTCTAACATGACGGATGATCTATGATCATAAAAACTCAATAGATCAGGCGGAGGGATCAATACCGCAGTGATGCCTAATGCGCATGCAACTAGCGCGTAAACAGGCAAAGACACAAGTGAAAAAGAAAGTTACCGGAAAGCCTGCTCGTCCAGGAGGACCCTGAAAAAGGGGTGAGAGAAAATTGTTACATTAAGGAAAGGGTAAGTTTCCAGATGTGGACATCATGAAAGATACCTGCGCTGAACAGGCCAGAATAAAACGGCCGCACTTTGTTGCGGTCTTTTCAGCAACATGCCTCCTTCACTCAGTCACATTTAAACACCAGATGTTTCTGAACACACAGGAACAAACCAATTTCTGGACTCCGACACAAAGACTCATGCAAAGATTGATTTTAGGTGACGCATGCTTCTGTGGAACAAAAGTCCGCCTGACCTCCGCCTACTTCAGAGCCTTGTAAACAAGGACCTGCGGATGTTTTTAGCATCGCGGTCTCCATCAGAGACAAAGCGCAGAGATCTAGCAAAGACAGATTCCCAGATCTGTCCAGTTTCCAAGAATGAGAAGGAAGTCAGGTAAGTTGTTTCACCATCCAGTGAGCGGAAGAAAAGTCAGCGCTTTTTGTGTAAACGAGGAGGAATGCTAATTGGTCGGAAGTCAAAACAGGAACTCTTGACATTTTCCAAAGAGCTGCAGAAGCTTTGAGGAGAACGTCAACCGTCTGCTGTCGAGTTCTGGCAGGGCATCCATAATTATCCATTGAGAGACCTGCACTGTGTGTGTGTGTATTGGTTTTTATGAATGAATATAAACTTTCATTCACTAGAAACAACATGGCCGACACCGGGTCCAGATGGCTACGCGACTATTACTTATGCCTCTATCGGCTAAAGTTAGTTTAGCTGAATCAGCTAGCTTAGCCGGCGCAGGGCTACTCAGATCATCGGTATTTTGGCTAAACTGCCCTGGCAGCGCGTAAAGACGCGTGGCCCAGATCCGAGCGTGGGGGTGTCTGCCGGTTTGCTACTGGCACTTCAGTTGCTGTCTGCTGGGGGCCAAAGGTCATCCACTCCCGGAAAGGACCCTTCACTTGAATTACACAGTGACTCTATGAAACATGTGGCTCCGATTTGGTAAAGTGAAGCTGAATGAATGGGAAGGAGAGGGGGGGTCCGACCATCGTACGTGGGATGTAGGGTCCCCTGAGACACCCCCTCGGCTCAATAAGAAGAGTTGGGGTGTAGAATAAGAGGGCTGATTTATTCCCTTTCTCACTGGTGTTCTTTTTCCTTCCGTGTGATCCTGCACCTGAACCTGAGCATCATCATTCTGCACCAACCGAGTCGCCCTTAAATAAAAGAATGGAAAACCACGTCGCCCTCTTTTCCGACTTCATTAAAAACAAATGTGCTTTTTTTGGACTTTCTATCACCACGAGAGGAAAAGATCTCTTTAGTGACAGACTAAGAGCTTCATCTGCAGGCCACGAGTCTTTTAATTAGACTTTAAACCAATCGAATCAGGTTTGGACTCATCGGTCTCAGACATCACAGCAACTTCTCAAAAAACTATCTTCCAGACCAAAATCATTTTAGCAGATTTTAAATAATTTTGGTATTTATGATCAATAAAATGATTAAATCCTGAAACACCGAGTCTTATTAAGGCAGAGGTGTTTTGCATTGAGACCTCAGGGCTGCCTGAAACCTGTCTTAGGATCTTAAAATGCTTAGATCTTGTGGAGAGAAGTGGCGTGAAGATGAGTGGAAACTCTGCCTCGCCGTCTGACCTCATGCACCTTAAATCCTCCTCCGCAGGAAACGCCCCGCACTTTTTCCGAGGAGGGACATTTTGGCAGATATTTTGCCATTTTAAAACTAAACGACACAAAAGCCAAACTCAGATGTGCAGAGTTGTGTTTCCAAGCCCGCCATCGATATGCAGGAAATAAGGAGCTTTCCTTTAAAGCAGAGGCTCGGCTGTTTGAAATCCTCCAGGCAAAAATGGAATGTCCTCAAAGTGGGCGGTGTTACTCAGGGTTTGAAGCCCATCCCAAACTGGGCGGGTCAAGGGCGGGCGACGCCGCCGTAGAGCAACTCCTTCAGCAGGATGTGAAGGCGCACCTTTGATGTCAGAATGACCCGGACAGAATTGTGGACACAAATCGTCACGTATAGGAAGACGCAGCCCGTGAAGACGATGTCGGCTAACGCTGAAGCATTGCCGTGAAAGTAGAACCAGATGGCTCGCGTGGGATTGTCCGGCTGAGCCCAACGCCGTGGCGACTGCACAAAGCGTAGATTCGCGCTGCATCCGATCGAGGCGCCAGCAGTTACTTTACCACATGAAGGTCACACAGGGGGTCCGGTCTACTTACTGGAGGTCCTGAAAGACAAGAAGAGCGAGAGCGAATATTTAGATTCAGGGTTCACATCCGCCGACGTCGCATAAAGACTTTTACAACAGGAATAACCTTTAAAAAACAAGCTTTTCTGTCCCAATCGGCTTCAAAGATCCTCTCTTTGATATGAGAACAAGACAGAAATTTACAATTTGCTGAACATCCAGAATTGTGCGTGCGTGGGTGCGCTCAAAAGCATAGAAATTATTCCCAGACTGAACAATTGAAGCATAAATGTCAGGAGTCTCCCACGGGACCGTGGCCGCACATTTCCAAACATATAAACACGTTGGAAATAGTTTTCCTTCAACTCAATCCTAGCCGGGGGGGTAAAGACGCCTGATGTTGTGAAATAATTCCCCCCCCCCACACCCAAACCCAATGAACGTGAGACGCTTGGCTCGCACCGCGAGATCCGTTTCATTCAGGATAAAGTGATCAATGCCGTTTCCTGCGTCTGCTTCTCATTGTCAGTCACTGCGTGTGAATGCAACAGTTAGCATTTAGCACGCCGTTGCCTCACAGCAAGAAGGTCGCAGGTTTAAATCCAACTTGGGGTCTTTCTGTAAGGCCCTTGCATGTTCTCCCCGTGTGGGTTCTCTCCGGGTTCTCCGGCTTCCACCAAAGAAAACACGCAACTTGTGTGTGCGTGAATGATTCCTGTTTATGTGTGGCCCTGTGATGAACCGGCGGCTTGTCCAGGGTGTGGCCCTGCCTCTCGCCCGTAGACTGCTGGGATAGGCTCTAGTATAGATGCGGATTTAGGATTAAGTGGTTAAAAAAATGAATGAATCCAACTGTCGGACGTTTTAGCCGATGAATACATGTTTTGGGATTTTAATTTCCATGAGCCACATTATTGTCTAATTCAGCGGCACCTAAACGCTTTAAATTAATAAGCTGTTCATTCACAACGCTATCCCTTGAAACTAGAGAAACACCGAGCCGTGCTCCATCAAACATGGCATCCCTCAGGGTCGGTGTGCTTTTACACCTGCGAGTCCAAACCATGTGAAACGGTGCTGAAACGGATCTGGACCGATACTTTTCAGGTACCTTAGGTAAACGTGACGTTAAGGTGACGGGACATGGCCGTCCTTTTCCACCTTTGCTAAAGCTACCAATCTAAAACAAGCTTCCACTTCCAATCAATTGTTTGGCATCCAAAAACCCAGATTATAGATTATAAACTACTTCTTCAAAGTGTTTGAGAGGCTTTTCTCTGCTTACGATTAAAGTACAAAGGAAATGATAATATTCGCACCTATTAGCATCGATACGGCTCAAAACGCACGATTATCAAAGCAGCACTGGTTTAAACCGAAGCTTCGACTGTGGCAGACCTTATAAAACCTGAACTCTATTTGATGGACGACACGAGGAGGGGGGCAGCCACAAACCTGTCACAAACACCAACATGCTTCCTGTTGACCTTTTCGTAAGCACAATGAGAGAGCTGCGAGCCATCTGGCAAAACCAATCACTGCTTTGTCCGGACAGCGTTCGCCCAAGATGCTACGTCAGTCACAGGAAGGTGGAGGAAAACGCTAATGGTGCCGCGCCGCCGTGAAATGTCAGATTAAATCCGGGTTTATTGAGTGTGCTTCTCAGGCCTGCTGTTCAGTCACGTAAAATGAAAAGCAGCTGCAGCAAGAACACGAAACGGTTCAAGGGAATATGAAAAGCATTTATTGACTGATCGAACCGGTCCTTGCTTGATAAGAATATGAATTTATGGGGTCACAGTTTCAGCGTTAGGCCAAGGAAAGCAGTCCGAAGCCGCCATAAATCTGACTTCAGGTTCCTCAAACGGAGGCTGAGCTCTGGTGCACTTAATAAAAGTGAACACGGGGAGTGGAGGACATTTCGTCCCTCGTCCAGCCCTAAACGTTATTTTGGCACCAGTCTGGGAGACTAATTCCCGTCTCTCGACCTGGACATTATTCTTCCTGTTATTTTTAGGGGTGGTTCTTGAAGTCATTTTGCTCATTATGTGTCTTTTTTGCTGACCTCTTAAGGGTCATTATCGTCACTCAGACCTGAACTAATGCGTCAAAACAAAACAAAACAAAGCGAGAGCAGAAACCACAGATGCTCTTTAATTTGCAGTTAAACACAGGTCACGCTTCGCTGGTCCGAATCCCAGACCAATATATTTCACTATTAATGGGGAAATAAATGACTGTCAGCTATGAACTCGCCATCCTCACCACCAGGTGTTTCCCATCCATCCATTTTATTCCAGGCGAAAGAGGTTCTCAACCTCAACGGGTTATTTTCCTGGTTAAATAAAGGTTAAATTGAATCATCACGACCCCCGCCACCGTCGCCATAGTTGTTAGCAAACTGTTTGACTCTTCGCTGCCCTCCAGTGGATGCGTCGATGCGGACATAAAAGGCTACATGCGTCCTGAAAAGGATGCATTTATTTTCATATTTAAACGGCTAATAAATTAGCATCGAGACAGATTTAAGTCGCCAACATTCCAAGCGATTCCATTTTTCAGTCCGGAGAGCTCACGAGCTTCGAGTTGGAACGTTGATGGGAAAGCTTCCCTTTCCGGTTCAGCTCCATCGTCTCAACTCTGACATGATGTTTTCCACCTGATTAAATAATTGGCCCTTTCTTTGCGTAGGTCGCTTTTATACATTTTCTAGTGGTCTTCGTGACCCTTTACTCCAAGTAAACCGACGGACAGAACTGAGTGAAGTGGGCCGGGGCAAGTCGCCATCTCCATTCATTTCAATAAGAAGCCTGACAGCTGGTTCGCTGCCCAGGGCCGTTTTTCTCACACAAGTATTTTCTGTTTTAATCCTCGTCACTGGACCTGAACGGCTGACACGTCCATCGGTCCATGACCGAGAAGTCTGAAGATTGGAAAATTAATATACCGGTATATGACCGCAGAATCCTCGAAGGATTTCTTCCCGGTGGACGGATTCTAGGTTGGTTTTTAAATTTTCATGATGATACATTTAAAAAAAAAATATAATAATAATTGAGGGGATGTTTCGTGGCGAATCGATCATTTCATTGACTTTTATTTCCCTCCAGTGCTCGGTCTCTAAAAACCTCACTGAATGGATAAACCCAAGTCCCGCTGAGCTTCAACAAATATTTACCCGCGAACGAAACGTTTCACGTTAACGGATTTTATTGCTCTTTTCATGCTTTGAATGCTTGCTCGCCTACGACTATTACGACTGCGATGCTTTAACGTTTAACCTCTAGAGACATGAGCTACAGTTCTGCAGGGAGCATTTAATGTCTACATATGAGGACACAAAGGGCTCGCAGGGTTAAAACAACAATTCCCATAATGCCTTGGGAGATGTAAAGAAGAATATTTCAATAAGCTCTGTTGCTGTGTCACTGGCGCTGCTGTCGGGGCAGACTTTCCATCAAAGCGCGGCAGAAAAAGTTTGTTCGGATGTTTATTAATCGTTACGTTTTTCATTTAATGCAACTCCATTCAAGATATGAATTATTGTGCAGGATCTATCCCACAAACGGGTCCCTAAACGCACCACAGCTGCAGAGCTCTACAGAGCAACCTTACTTATGACAAACCAGGAGTGCCGGGTCTTATCATGAAGGCGACGTCTTAAATGGGAGGGGATCGGAGCCATAGTCGCCCTTGCAGCAGACCCACGGCTGCAGGCGAGGTCCAATCCCTAAAGGGTAAGCCTAAACCTTCTCTGTGTGCGAGCGTGGGGGGGAAAGATTCCTGTCGCATTCTGGGCCTGCCATCACATCCTGTTGGCTCGAGCCCCCCACCATCATGGGACATGCATACTGCGGCGCGCCTTCAGCCAACACGCACCGGGGTTTGAAGCGGCGCCTGACTTGAGGACGCCAAGGCAACGTGCAACGAGCCGTGGACACAACATGCAACGACGCTGCCGGTCGTAAACACGGACACGCTCAGTGAAAGGGACTTTGCTCGACTGTACCGATTCATGCATGCTAAGCCTCCTCTGCTGCTCTTAATGCTGCACAACCACCTGCTTCTTCCACTTATGTAAGAGTACTCCTGAAATGTGGCCGGAAATGGAGGTCTACTGTTACACGCCAACATGCAAAGTCACGGCTGATCCCCTTTCCTGCTCCGAGGAGAATTAATCTTTTACTCAACACTGGTCTGGCCGTCGTGTGCTGCAGAAACGCCGCAGCGAAACGGATTTCATCTGCAGTGACCTTGAAGTTTTAGATCGACCCTTCTCGTGTCCCCTTTATTCTCAGCTTACTTGACCTTTGTGTTACGAAGAGCTGCGGCGGGCAGGTGGGCGTCCAACTTGAGATCTCTTTACCAGCAAATGGGTCCAGGAATAAGATGTGGAATTTCAGCTCTGAAAATATCCAGATCCAAAAACCCACCGCCGCCTTCTCATCGCCCGCTGCGCGCTCGGATTCCCCGCTTCTCCGGTTGCCCTTGTAAACGCAGCGCGAGTCGCTTTGGCTGTCGGGCTTCCGCCTGGGCAACCGCCGCAGAAATATTCGCCAGGTCGGGAGATGATCGAAAGGAAAGACACGAGAAACGAGCAGAAACACGGGTGGAAGTCGGATTCAATGAGATTTTTCCCTCCGCCGCGGAGGTTTTGGTTTTGCCGGCATTTACCTGTCCATCTGTTTTTTAAGCAGCATAACTCAAAAGGTTACAGATTAATCTTTATGAAATTTACAGGAACTGTTGGGAATGCTACCAGAAACAGATGAGTAAAAAATGGTGATGATCCAGAAGAGATCCTGGATTCTGGATCACTTTGAAATTTCCGCTAACATTGCGGTCAATGGAGCGTCAGAATTTATTCCTCAATATCTCGGTTGATTATTGATCAATGTTTATGGAATTTGAGTCATGCAGGGCGGCGAATCTCTCTCTATCTTAGCACTGATTTTCATCCGGATCGGATCCGGATTGTGGATATTGAGATTTTTCTAAAAATGTTGGTACACTTGTGTTTGGGCCGACTGTATATTAAATATTAGAGACAGAGATTTTGAACAAGCGTCGTCTTATAGCTGAGTCGATTCCACATCGGAGCAGGTCAGCGGATTTAATCCCTGATCCAGAAGAAACCGCCATTACTTAAAATGTGCTCTTTGTGAATAACTTCTAATCTAATATCAATGTGAATCCAGTTCTAAAGGTTTGTTTTCACGCTTAAGGAATCTAAAAATATAGATAAAGCAATAATTTAAATATAAAAAACAATATAGAGGGACTGAGGTGCTTGGCGGAGGCCTGCGCCCTCTGACTGCTTTTCTAGTTCATCTCGAATCCAGCAGCTCATGTCCAATCGGTCACCTGAGGAGTGGCCCACGGGCTGCAAGGAGCGTTTGAGGTCTCGGTCAACGCTCCATAAAAACTCAATCCCGCCTGACATCAAAGGTCTCATTCTCAGGAAAGTGAAAAGCCTGCTCACACTGCCAGCAGAGCATGTTCAGGCGCCTTCACCGCCGGGCGCATTGACCTGATGGGGAAAACACGGATTTCTAGAGGAAAGCAATATCGTGCTAATTCACCTTCGTACTTAAAGGATATTTAACGGCCGTTGTGCAAACAGCTGAGGGGCGTGCATCTATCAAAGGATCAAACTGAACTTCTGCACTTCTCAGGGAAGAAAACGCCTCCACCTCTCACCGAGACCTGGAAAAAGCAGTGTTTTGAATTCCATGGCTTTCGCTGCAGAGATTCCCTCCTCACACACGCAGGTCTTCAGTTTCCGACCAGTCCTCTCTAAAAACAACAGGCGGATTAATGAAACCGATAAATCAATCGGGTCAGGCCCCTTTAGGAAAACCTCTCAATGGGACGCACTAACAGTTCATCAAATCCGCCCCTGTTCCATTTCAGGCCGTCCCGTAAAGAGCAGCAGACGGGGTGAGGACAAAGGGTCCTATTCTTCATCCCCATGCTCTGCACGTCAACTAAACGAAAGACAGCTCAGCCTTCCCCACTTTGAAGCCTTTAAAACACGACGTCATGGTTTTAAAGCCGGCTCCGTGACAGCTTAATGTCAAACGCTGAGAAAATGTCAAATGTGAAGGAAACGGCCGCGTGCTAATATCAAACGAGGCTTTTTATTACTGATGAAAAGTCAGTGGTGAACTCTGGAGGCGACGGCGCCGAGGACGGCGGCGATATATCTGCACGTCCAGTCACATTTCCTACATGACTTTTATTTTGATCAAACGAGCCTCTTCGGGACGCAACACCTTCGCAGCCCAGGCTGCGGAGTCAGAAGAGGTTTTTTTTGTGTGCGTTGGGAGCATCCAGGCTGCGCTGATGAAATATCCATGTGCAGCCTGTAAAAGGAATATTTATCACCGCTGAAGGTCATGGCCAAGGACGTCTAATGAATCAAGTCAATTAGAAGCACAATAACATTCCCTGCGTTACACAAACAGCATCTCATTTCATTACAGCTAAAGTTTGATTTCATGCCATTCTTGAAAAAAAATTCAGTTGTCTTGCTCTCAGTGCCAAAATATTTTTGTCAAGAGGAGGGAATATTTTCCAAAAGGCTTCAGACCGCAAAGAGAAGCCAACACGAAAGCAGGGATTAAACAATTACACAGCAGCTCGTTCAGCCGGGGGTCACGAACCTCAGCCGACAACGACGTTTATCAAATCCCTCCGGTCCAGGAGGACAGAAGACGAGCCGCGAGTAGGACGCAGTTGGAAGCGTGCAACGCTCACCTTTTACTTTCCTGTCCCAGACCTAAATCAATCACTCAAAGCTGTATCCATTGATAACGTTGGAAACTTGGGAGTCGCAGAACATCTGACTTTAGAATCAGCCTATAAAGTTAAGCTCAGATGCAGGGTTTGCGAGTGGATTGAGAGCCGCCCAGAAGAACCGGCCCACACCGGCTGAAGTTCCTGGTAAATGCACAGCATTTCATTTCATGTTTTCTGGGACCAGAACAGAGTTGAATCCACTTCCCTTCCGGCCCGGGCTGCACGTGCCGTTCATCAGAGCAGACGGACCTCCTGAGTCGTATTTCACTGCATTAGAATCTCCAAATAATGTGTGATTTTGTGTGGGGAAAAGTTGGGGAAAGTCATTCAGCCGGGGGGAAAGAGAGATACAGGAATATATTTCAGCTCTAGATCAACCAGGAAAAGGCTTCCTCTCATCGCCTTTGGCTGGGATGCACCCACCTCCCACACGGGAACCCGAGAGGGGCCTCCGTTGCTGTTAAATAACCTTTCAGAAGTCCACCAGACTCAAACCAATACGTCTTCCCGCTCACGCTTCCTCCCCTCATGGATGGAGCAGCGCGATGGGAAGTCGGAGGAAGACGGGAAGCGTGGAAACAAACGCCGTGGGGTTTTAAAATCTAGGTTGATCCAAACAGACGCCGTGGGGCTTGGAGAAGCTGTGTGTGGGGCGGGCGGATGTCGGAGGTGGCCGTGGAGGCGAAGACCTTGATGAGCGGAGAGAGAGGAAGAAGCCGTGCCAAACAGAAGAGCTACCGAAGAGATGAGGATCCTGCTGTAGGTCGGCCAATGTAAACAGCGGAGTTAGGAAAACCACGGCTTCAGGCTTCAGGCTTCAGCTCGAGGGACGATGTGTCCTATTGTCTAATTCTGGACCGTCACCTTGAAACAACCCGTCCTCAGCGCAGGATAACTCCACACTCCATCATCTATTGAGGACAGGCGCTAATAATAGGCTGGCAGCACGCGGCGGCGCCGATGGGAGCATTGTCCAAGCGCCACTCACTTCCTCCGAGGCCTGAGGGGAAGCCCACCCCACCTCTGTCCGACCCTCCGGCTCCGTGCTCGGCCCAGAGAAACGCCATCATGGCGAGGGTTAAGACAACAGCGTGTTTTACGGATGGGTTGGCAGGACGGCGTGCGCATTGCGCAGGATGCACGGTCGCCCTTCGGACCTCGCTTGACGCTGAATGACGTCCATCGTCTTCATCGCGAGCGTCTTCTGTTGTCTCAGCAGTGCTCTTGTTTTCACAAGCTGATTAACGAATGACAGACGAAGCAAACAGGATGCGAAGACGATGAAAAGCAGCAAGAGAATCCCGGACGGGCTCGCCAGAATTCCTCGTTCACTTTTTTTGATTTTTAATTTAACATGAATTGAAATGAAAGAAAGAAGAAGCTATTTTCTGAGAGCAAACGGTCAATATTCATCATGAATAAATGAATAATTCGTATGCAAGTATAAAAGAAATATCATTCATCGATATTTTTTTTCACATCAGCTACTCCAGTAGCTAACTACAGTAGCTAGCTTCAGCAGCTAAGCTCCAGCAGCTAAACTTCAGCAGCTAAGCTTCAGCAGCTAGCTTCAGCAGCTAACTCCAGCAGCTAAACTTCAGCAGCTAAGCTTCAGCAGCTAGCTTCAGCAGCTAACTCCAGCAGCTAGCTCCAGCAGCTAGCTCCAGCAGCTAGCGTCCAGGTATTCATCGGCGGGCCCGTCTGAGGAATGTAACGACACCCTGTGGTGTTAAGAAAACCCAAAACGCTTCATGCATGTGTTCTCTGCTCCGGCATCTTTTTTTGGCGAGTAAGGAAAAAATAAAAAAATACTCCGATACTTTATCGCGGATTTCCCTCAAGGCCGTCGGAGCTGGAGCCTCAATCCCCCATGTGATTTAATAAGTCTGTCTCCTGCCAAGTTTAAGAATGAGGTGCTGCGAGGATTTAAAGAGGGGACTCGTTCTTAAATTGAACTTCCAGGCAGGAGAAATGGTAGCCGACACACTACGCTGTGCAAGCTATTAAAACAGAAGCTCAGCCAGAGAGAGAGGGAGCGAGCCGGCTGAAGACATGGAAGGCCGAGACGATGCTTTTAACATGTGTGCAGGAGGAGTTGGGCATCTGTCCAGGTTCACGCTCCGCACGGCGCTCCGTGTTAAAATGAAGCCTCTCGCTCTAATAGCTCTCACCTGTTAGCCTAATAACAAAAGCAGAGCCACCAACATAAACATCACAAGTCTGACGGGCCGGCGGCGACCCGAAGGGGTCGGGCTCCGATCGGGAAAGGTCAAACCCGCTGGACTGTTTCTGGATTGACCTCACCACTAAGATTCTTCAAAGTCCGCACGGCAAAGATTCGATTCTGGCCCGAATTCATAAACAGAGAGGAAACCCGAGGCACTCGTGCACTTCCTCGTGCACTTTATTAACACTCAATCACTCCACACCAAAGTCCTTCAAGCGTTTCTGTGGCTCCACGACGCTGAAAGAGGAGCTTTGGGGGTTTCGAGCGAGGACCCCCTTGTGCAGTCTGACGCCGGGACCGCAGCAACGATTGGGTTTCAGCCCGGACAGGATACCAAAGGGCCGGCCCACTTCGCCCTCTACCCGCCGGTTCCTCCAAACACCTTACACGAAATCGGCGTGGTCGCAAAGACGTTTGGAATGATCACGAAATAAAACCGTCGAGGATTAGTCGACGAAAATCAATCGAAAATATGATGCTGCAGGTGAGGGGAAGGCTTCAAAACGGGCCTGCTGGGAGTGTGGATCTGTCCTCCCAGTCTTTGGTGGGCTGGCTTCACTTTTTGTCCATTTGTTTTTTGTGCGTGTCTATTTCTTGGCAGGCTACTCGATAAAACACCTTCACGGGGGGGACGTTTCACAAAAGCACGATAGGGATCGCAGCAAAGACCAACGTTAACAAACCCTAAATAACAGGAACACAGTCGTCCAATAAAGAGGGAGCTCAGAATGTCATCCAATAGAAACATGTTTTCATCCTCTCGCTTCAGCAGCTGCTCGTTAGCCGGACCCGCGGCTAACGTCCACCGCCACCCTACAGGGTCCTGTTTTAGACACCGGGCCATATCAGCAGCAGACGTGCAGCCCGAGCCGATCGGAGCCACGCAGGGGGGCCAGGGGGGGGGGGGGGCGGGGGGCACTGTAATTCCTGCGGTGAACCTTCTGGACAATTCTCAGCGGATCGTCTCGCTCGCCGTCCAACAGCCAATCAAAATAAATAGCGTCGACTGATGAGGGATGGCAAAGACAAACAAAATGAAAAGCTCAATCACGCCACGGAATCAGGTTTCAGCCCCCCGAATGAGAAAAACAGGCCCGGCCGCAAAAAAAAATAACCTGCCGTTTACCTCCAGCTCGGCGGAGTCAACATTCCTGCGCCGTCCGCCGTCCAGAAAAATAAACGGGACCAACGTGATAGCGAAGCAGCCGCTGGAAGGCGCCGGAACATGTGGCGTGTGCTGCGTCACGCTTCGTATTCCCAATTCATTCACCTCGTGACTTAAACGCATCACTGAAACCAGAGTCACACCCAGTTCACCCAATACAACAATTCCAAAGTGGCGTTTCACACATGCGGCGCCCGCCACATTTTTGTGACGTCATTCCGTTTACCTTCCTCGTCACGTGACAGCCGATACCGGCCTCTGATTGGAAGACACGACCTGCCTGCGTTCACGAGCCGCTAGCAGCTGCTAGCTCGTTCCAGATGTTGCATCATCACGGCTCGTCTCCTCCTCGTGCCCGACAGGCCGGAGGAGGTCAGCGCGACTCCTGGTGTTGTCCTCGCACATCCCGGATCCCTCGCCAGAGGGAACGCCCTGGATTTTCCGTCTCCTGGCCCAACTATCCCGTTAGAAATGTCTCTTTCCAGCAGCGCTTCGTCTCTTCATCCTTCTCTCTCTCTACCTTTCTCTTCCTGTCACATAAACACTTCAGTTTTCTGTGTATCCAGTTCCAGATGTCTTCTGCCCGTTTACACACTGCTGTGTGACCTCCGTGGGATTTCCCACACATCTGCCTATCAGATCTACAGTCAGCACACACACACACACACACACACACACACTGAAGGGCACCCAGGCTACAAATCACGTGAAGTAACTCGGTATTCCAGGCTCTCCGGTTTATACGAGTTAAGTTGTATCTGGAAATGTGACAACTTGATTGATTTCAGTTTACGGATCTACGGCAGCATTTCCTGTTATGCTTTTGTAGATAATCAATAAATCTTTCCATGCTGTTGGTTTTTCATCCGAGTTTAGCTTCACAACTTGAACATTTCCTCCGGGACACATTTTCCATCATGGCTATAAAGTTTCCTACCAATCCTTCCTTATCAGCGTCTGCCGTCTAATCCAGGACAACAACTTCTGGGGCCTCGCCGTCTTGAGGCGTGCGCTGGACGGCGGGCTTTTATCTGAGCGAGTGATTAAGATCGACTGGCGGTCGGCCGGCCGGCCAGGCTTCAAGGACTTACGCACCTCAAAACTCTGAAAGCACAGCGTTCAGTCTGACCGCAAAATCAAATTAAACAATCCCGAATTCCAGCCGACTCCTTGGGGTGACGTTAAAAAACAACTCCGGGGTTTCCGGACAGGGGAAGCGCGGCAACGGGAACGCTGGGCCTATGTCAGCTCAGCGTGTTAGTCCAGATCCTCATCTCGTCTCTGCGTCTCAGATCAGCAGAGTAGAACCGCCGCGGCGACACGCCTCGGGTCGGCGATGCAGCGCCGCGGGCAGGGGCGCCTTTGGAGGCCATTTTGGTTTGCTGGAGCGAGACAGAGCGGCTGTGGCGGCACACCGGTTGTCCGAACACCCGGTTCGGTTTTTGGGGTTGGTTCATTGTGGGCATCTGTATTCAGTATTTTAATCTACCATAATTAACTGTCAAATACAAGCTGATATAAGTTTTATTTTATTGTACATTTCAACACCAAACATCCTGAATGCAGAGAAAGGTTTTCTTAAAATCCAAAAAAGCCGAGTCGTTTAACAGCTGAGCTTTTCTCTTCTTTTAAAACGATATTCTTGTGGCCAGATGGCTGGGTTTACCGGGTTTAACCGGGTTTATGGCGGCTGAGATCTGAATGTTGGACAGTTTCGTGCCCTAAAATTGCGAGGATTACAAGGATTCAGTGGGAATTTCTTCCCTGTGAAAAGAATCAGAAATTGCACGAAAGCCGACTGCGTAGAGGAAAGTGACTGGTTCGCGTCTCCGGACGAACTAAACGGGACAATCTGGACATCTGAGAGCCGGACTAAACAAATCCAAAGTACCCTCGAGCTTTTACGGACAACGGCCGTGTGAAGATTCCCTGGGAAACAGCACGCCGCTCCGTCAACTTTCCCTGAGTAAACACACCGGAGAACAAATGACAGGAGGCTTGGGGGGGGGGGGCAATGTCACCTCCACCCACCTCCTCCCGGACTGTAAATAACCGTGTTTATGTTCGGAACATCAAAAGGATGGACGAGCCAACCAACTGTTCCCCTTTAACAGCTGGGGAAGTCATCACGGTGTCATCATCCGCCTTCACTCAAACACCGTCAGCCGGGAGCCGAGCCAGCGACGGGTTTAAGCCCCTTTAGGCCGATTTACGGCCCCATCGGCGGCGCCACGATGACGTCATTCCGTTTAAAGATCCATTAGCGCCCGCTCCATTTTGTTGAATCTCGCAGGAAACGGGTCGAGCCGGTGCCGGCTTGTTTTACACCACTTTTCACTCGCGGATCAAACAACGCGGTGGAAAAGCTCTGCTTTAAAGGAACCCGATTCGCCAGACCCTTAACGATTCTTCGCTGAGGGTCTTTTGCGGCGGCTGCCATCGATGAGTGTGAGTTGAAGGACGAGGTCAGTCGGTTCTGGAGAAAAGCTTAGCCTGACTGCAGCCGGGTCTCCGGCGATACCGGACGTGTTCCCACGTCATTTCACTTCTCAACGGGAACATTTTCCTTTTTAAAGCAAGACTTTGTGGCACATGATTGCCTCCAGTCGACGCTCCGGTCTTCCTCTGCCCCCCCCCCCCCCCCCCGAATCCCCCCAGCTCTGGGTTTGCAGCTTTGCTTACCGGTAAAGGCCTTTTCTGTTAAACCCATAGAGCTTCTCTTGCATTCTTCGACTCGCCTCAGAGGCCTGACGCGCTAACGTCTTTACAAGACAACAAGAAGCGAAAGAAGTCGCTCTGACGTGGGAACGCCGCACATTCCCTGGCCGCCGGGCGGAATCGGAAGCACTCCGAACTCACGCAGCAGAGGGAGAGGTGGAGAAGCTACTATTTTATAAAAGTAATGCAGAGAGAAGCGCGGAGCTGTACGCTCGGGAGGAAGAGGCCATTAATCTTCATCTCTTTGTCTTCGTCGCATCATAAAGTTACAGACTGGGAGCTGTCCAAGAGCTTTTCCTTCCTCTCTGACATCCAAGAAAAGCCTCAGAGTCAAGAGGAAGAGATAAGAATGATTAAGAACAACACGGCGCACGATACGACAGAACAAGCTCCAAACGGGGAGAACGTAGAAATGCACCGGTGGCTGGGGGGGGGGGAGCAGGACAGCCATTCACAGAGAGCAACCTGCTCATTTTCTGAGTCAATAATCAAAAATAACCACATCTACAGTCCAGCTGGGGAACTCCAGATGAACACATTCTACTGTCCCATCCCCGTCTCTCTTTAAGCCCCATCTTGTCCCCGCATTATCACATGCAATTTTAGGGTCGGATTGAGTGGGTGGTTGCGGGTCGGAGGTCGAAATGACCCCTAGCAGGCCTGTAATGGATCATCTTTCATGACCAAGCTGCTTCTGATGTAACGCCTCTCCATCCTCAGGTCCTCTGAGAGGCCTATAAAAGGATCAAGTCCCAGGCTTGTTATAGACCAGGGATGAGGCGACGGAGGGCCGACGGGGTCAGAGGTCAAGGTGCCCTTCAAACATCTTTATTTCACAGGGACTCGATCGGTTTCAAAGGCAGCTAACAATGCACTGTGCATTGAAAGTTTTTATTTCATGTGATGAAAGAGGTTTTATCTCTACAAAATGACGACGCCTGAAATAATTTAATCAGGGGAGACGATCTACTAGCTAATCTGGGACTAGTCAGACAAGGTCACCTGGGAGTCCCATTACAGCATCAGGAATCTAGGAGTTCCAATCCCAAGCGCTCATACAAACTATGTGGCTTTTCAGCCTCATATGAAAAGTCCATCAAGCGCGAGGGGAAATGAAATAAGCTCGGCCTCACGGCCGATCGGAAAAATAAGAGCCGCATGTCCGACACAAAAGGCAAACCATCGCTGGGTGAAGCCTTTCATGCCGTGCACATCTGGAAAAGGGATGTTGGTATTCAGGTAGCATGAGCGGAGAGGTTTTATCTATCGATTCGCCCTTTGAACGGGTTCTTGGCAGCCGTTGCCGAAGACGTCCGCGTGGTAATTTACACCAAACCACACGAGCTAGAATGACACTCCGTAGATCGCAGACCTTCGTCGAGGCCGCAGTTTTAAAGATAAAAGGGAATTCTAGATCTGACCCTCGATTCCCAAACTAATCCACCAACCAACCTACGAGTCAATCCCTCGACAAACGAGTCATCCAACACGGGTGAAACCCAAACAACAAGAAATTCAATGTTTGGAGAATGAAAGTTTATTTTCACGCGAAGCTCAGGCGTCACAATGAGACCTAAGTTTGGAACGTCAAGCACGGCATCCCTGGAATTACATTCGTGTTGGACAATTCCTGCACCTGAAGGTTTCTTTTTCCGGCACCAATCCAGGATGTCCTTTAAATAGCAAAGCAGAAAGTAAAGCAAGGGTGTGAAGGTCGCTGCGAAGGTCGCTGCGAAGGACTGCCTACTTATGCGACTTGTTTATTACGCCAGAATTCACATTCTGTTACAGACACGGATTTATTTAAAGCTTTCCAATCCTAAAACTTCAACCACAATGCTTATACCATGGATTAGGGATTACCTTGTCAATCCAAAAATATAAATTGATTTTAAAAATAGACTCCTTTTGAACTTGCTTTTTTTTTGGGTCCCGTCATAAGCTATTCTTGGTTTTGCCTTAAATGCTGCTGCTATTTAAATCCAAGGACAAAGCGGAAGGCTGGAACGTATAAATGCCCCATGTGGAAAAAAAACACATCGTTTAAAGGGGGAAACGCGAGTAACGAGCTGCCTGCCTGATTCAGAGCCTGACAGAAAGCGCTGCTGCAGTTTGATCCAGACAAAAAGAGTCCAAGGAAGCCCGGAGAACATAAACCGTCACCGGCTTCCTGCTGCCAGAGGATCCGAGATCCTTCAAAGCCGTTTGAATCTTTCCGATAACAGCACGATCCAGTAGCAGATACGAATCTATAATCGTCCACAAACTGTGGTTGTAAAAGCGCAGAACGCCAAAGAGTAAGCTTTCGGTCAGCACGCGGCCCTCAGGCGGATCCAAGTCACCGACTGACGAGATGTTGGAAGCAGAAACGGGAACGACGGCGCCGAGGGAACCATCCTTCAGACGGATTCAGCCCGTCTTTCGAGATCCACAACAGAACCTGCTGGAGGATTTCACCAACCCAAAAACCGACGGATTACATTTTCGTCTTTGTCGACCACCACAACGCTATTGATCTGGGGAGGAGGGGCCAACCTGGAACCCAATCCCGCTCACCAGAAGTGAAGAATGATTTATTTGGTTCTGCTTCAAAATTTAATGGGTTCCTTTTTCAGGCCCTTTTTGGCTACGGACTTTCAGTTTCATGACAATCAGCCGGAGAGTATTCCCAGATTCCCACTGACTGAGAACTCGGCGTTCCTTGGCGGAGGCAGATTTGTGTTTGTTATGAACAACAGTCGTGATTTGAGATTTTCTTGGAGACATTTCAAAGATTGCTTAAAGACGCTGATTGTAAGTAGCTTAAAACCATATGCTGAAGAAAGCCACGTGTGTGTGTGTGTGTGTGTGTGTGTGTGTGTTCCCGTTACTACAAGCGCCCCTAATTACAAATGAACTTCGAAGGTGTTGCGTGACCCTTTTTGCAAACGAGCTACTGCAATTTAAACTCCCTTTCCCTCCGCCCTCCTTCAGCCAGCCGAAGAAAAGAAAGCGATTGTCGACGTCTTCCTTGAGACGTGCTGTTGTTGGCTTGCGGCCCGGGTCTGCTAACATAAAGGGCACGCTCCCTGCGGGTTGGCTAAATCGCTCCGATTCCCACAGGATGTCTGCAACTGAGCAACTCGGGCCCCACAGACCGGGCGCCAAGCTGGGAGTTAGTCACGGAGCTGTGAGAAGCTCGCCCTCCTCAAATCTTACAGGACGGCGACTTCGTCCCGGTGTTCCATGTTAGCGGTAATTAGCAAATAAATGCATCTTAATGACGTCCATTAGCTTAACAGAGCGGACGTGGCGACACGCTTTTATACAGCGAGTGGCTGCCCAAGAAAGAATTCGGTGTTCGCGAACAAATCCTACGCCGTATTTAGAGTTCTAGCCCCGGTTCTGCTCAGGCAGCCGCGCAGAATCACCAAATAACCAAAGTGTGGCGAATGAATTCAATTCTGTTCTCTACGTAGCTCCCTTCAAGGAGGGTTTCAGACGGGTCCGCGATGCAAAAACTACCGGAGGAATTTCTACCGGCCAAACGTGACGTTTCCGGACTGTAACATTTTGAGGGGGGGGCTCAGTGTGAAGAGCAGTGGCCCCATTGTGATGAAGAATCTGCTCTCTAAATGGCTTCAATCGCTTTTGGGGGGCCGTTGCTACAGTAGTAGCGGTGTCAAATCACGAGTGTGATATTCACACCGGGACTAATTAACGCTGCAGAAAGGCTGAAATGTGTTAACATGAGCGAAGTGCCGCTGACGTGTAAATCCCACAAACACGTTTCGCTTGGGGCGAGAACTTCTCGCTCTCAGGCTGCACGTTTGGGCTAATTGTCAGCGAAGCTTTACTTCATGTCCCAGCTTGACCAATCGCAGCGGCTCTGGAGCTACACTGCTGGAATTCGGAGGTTGTTTTGTTGGGAATTTTCATGCCCATCTGGAAAACAACTCCGACGTCCATGAGAATAACATCTGACTTTGTAAATGAAGCCGGGTGCGTGTCTGTTTGATGGTCCCCATCCAAGGAAAACAAGCGCTGGTTCGCATTTAGGCTTATTCTTTATTCCTTCGGCCACAAGTTCAGGAAGAAACTTTAAGCGCAATCTCATCAAACACGAGTAAGACAATGATTATTTTATTCCCCAGGCCAATATTCATGCATCATAAAAGACCACCGTCAAATACTCAACCTGATCACCTCTTCATCTGCTGTCTGATGAGGTCCGTGTAAAAATAAAATAAAACACACGTACAACAAACACAGAAAAGTCCCGTCGGCACATTTAGAAACCGGCAGGCCTCCAGCGCCGGACCGGCCGGGCTGCGTTTGCAATCTCCTTTATTCCCCATAGGAAAAGAAGAGTGATTGTACTTTGGGGGGGCTTGGGGGGTCCGCGGAGGGAGGCTGGGATTGAATTACATCTCATTTCACCTTGCTGTATTCACCGCCATGCTCCGGCTGCGTGTTTGCAGCGCTGCTTCAATCAACAAGTCTGAAATGTTATTCTGAAGGGTTGCGACGTGACCCGACAGGGGGGGGGCGGAGTCTAAGTTGATGCTCATGCATTTAGGAGGCGGCTGGCGTGCAGGATGCGGATCCGACAGGTTGCATGGCTCACATCTAAGAAATCTCACGAACTCTCCGTGTGCAAACTTCCGGGCTCTTTATCTTTTCTCCTCGTCTGTTGAAGCGTCCCGTCTTTCCGCCCTCGCCGCCTGCTGAGGCCACGTTCCTCCCAGTATGGCCGCACACCGGCAGCTGCTCTGTGAACTTATCTCAAGCTAAGAAAGGGGATCTGCCACGCTCTCTTCCTGTCAGCACAGATGTCAAGGTGAACTTAAATAAACGGTTCTGCAACCCTGGGACCCCCCCCCAACCCGGTTAGCTGCACAGATTAGAGGAAGCCTGTTGTTTACAGCGGGGGCGGGGTCCTACTGGGTAAAAAAAAGAATGTCTAGGGATTACCTGGATGGATATCAGTTTGATCGAAGCATGTTCACCCCGTGGTAAGGAAACAGACGGCACAGAAGACGGGACGGGGAACAGGTTCCTGGGGAGGTTGGGTGTGCAACGGGAACTAAAGGATGCACCTGGGCAGGCGGCTTGCAGCCCCAACCCAAAAAGGTCGGTGGTCCGACCTCGGTGTAAACACAAACACACTTAAGTCTCCTCAATCCCCGACCCAGAAGTCTGTCAACAGACGGCTGGAAATACGTCCACCGCAGCCCTCCGAGCCCAGGGATGGTTCCTTGGACCGCTTGCTCCTGCATAGAACCGCAGAAACAAGCGGTCCAAACCTGCGTGATGGTCCGCTCTCCCAATAGAACAGAGGTTAGGCTGAGAGTCAAGCAGCCTTGGCCCGAGAGACGATGTTTAGAGAGTCGACGTATTTCTTTAAATAAAAAAAAAAATCAGCAGCAAATTTGTTTAGCCTGACCACAAGCAGGCCTGGATGGAGCGAGGAGCGATGCCAGGCTGCCGAGCGGATCGGCGGGCAGGGAGGAGGGAGGACGGCGGGGTCCCGTTACGCGCCCCATCATGGCTTCCTCTGGGATCCAGGCCAGGTAAGCTGTCAAAGACACTTCCTCCTTCTGAAGAGCTGGTCTTTAAAGGGCCGTAAACACACCCAGAGGGCATCCTGCCCCCCCCCCCCCCCAATCATCTCCTCCTGGTTAATCCACCCTCACAGTCCTGTCACATCCAATCACAGGGTCACGGTCTGCTTGGCCCGAAACACGTCAGGTCAAAAGAGAAAAGGTCAAGACAAACATGGAACTGGTTTCCATTATTAGACGTTTCCCTGAATTCTTTGGAATCCCACGTTCATAAACATAAACTCCTGAATAGAACAACGGGTATTCCCGAGGACCGGCCCTCGCCATCGGCTTCAAAAGCCCTGCACATTGTCCAGAACTGAGCAGCTCATGCGGATCAATACCCAGAGCCCTTCCCTTCCGTTTGAAGTCCTTTGGTTTTTGTCTCGCCGTCACACAAAGCAGCTAAATCCAATGAGTCGGGTTCTTCTTTGCAGAGCCAGACGTGATTGACAGGGGCCGGAGGAGGGGTTCTGGAATCTCCCAATCCTTTCCCCCTTTTTTTTCCTCATTCAATCACTCGCTCATTGACAACAAGGCGCGGGAATGGAGTCCGTTCCCGATCCGCATCCCCGTCTAAGCTCAGCTCGCACCAGATACGGCCTCTGGCTCGTTCCGAACGCTTGTGCGATTTGTCATTTGGCTCGCTCTGCGATGTTCTAAATTAAAATCCAAAAGTCGTTTAAACCATTCCTGGAAGAGGCGGATAAACTCTCACAGGTCAATTCACACACGCTGCAGCACAACAACGGCCCGATGGCACAGAAACACGATCCTTCCCGTCTGCGGGACGGAGTAAACCTCCAGTCACCCCGTAGAAGACGATCGTTCTGTTGCCGATCATTAGAGTTTGGGATCCCTGCTTTAAGAGAAAGTCTGGTTCAACTTGAAGGAGTTTACAGCACAAACTCATTTCATGGTCGCAGACAACAGATCTTTTATTGGTAAACGTAATTGTGAACTGATTTTTTTTCTCGAGGCAGAAAACTGTTCAATGTCCTTCAGTCGGACAGTTAATCACTGAATCGCTGCAGCTCTGCTTCGTGACAGAAATGTGACACGCCTCGTCTTTGTTTACCCGTCGTTGGACCCGGATGACATGGTTCCCATCCTCTAAATCCTGAACCCATTACCGAGAGACATGCATCGCTAATTAGCAGATATTGCTTTTTTTTTTTTTTTAAATGGGGATTTGTTATTTGGAACTCGTTCAGAGCTAAAACAACAAAGCAAAAACCGATCAATCACGCTCCGGCCCTGCGGAATATTCTTATCCATGGAAAGAACTTTGTGCCGGCCGGCATGCGAAGAGAGGGGACGCATGCAGGACATAGTGTCACTCATCCTGTCCACCGGACCGTGATGCACTGTGGTGCTGGAATGGTGGACATGCTGACGTGTAAATAGCATGTTAAATATTTGGTTTCCTTCCTTTGCCTCTTGTGCCTGAACACAGCCGACCGGGACGTAAGAAACCTGAGGACGCTGAGGAGAGGTGAGGGGATGGATCAAATCGATGCTAAATTATCCTCACGGCATGTTTTTGCATCCTTAAATTCTTGGTATATCTTTTCAGAAATGTCTTTCCAGGCTGCTTGCTGCACACGCAGCTCGAGTGTTCCGAAGATGCCCACCGCTAAAGCTCCGGGACAGCGGTAGCCACGGTAACGACCGTTGAGTTAAACAGCAGATTAAGAGTATCCTTCGCTTTGTGCATCCTGAAGTAAGCTTAAGATTTGCTGATTGGTCACACTATTAGATCGATAAAGTATTCCTGCCACAGAAGATTCATGGAGTCTCTGACACGCACGAGTCGTTTCATTCATTGATTAATCAAAGGCATGTCAGCAGCACGGGTTCCTGTCTGCAGGGCCTCCATCGAGTCCCCAGAGTTATGTCCTCTCAGTCACCTCAGAAGCATGGCAGCCATGTGGACATGGTGTCCGGCCCGAGCAGACTGGCAGGCGCCAGGTGGACGACAATGGCAGGGCGCTCTATAGCGCTCTGTGCAGGAATCCCACAATGCACAGCAGCATTGTGAGGGCCGGGACGGGCTCGAACGGATGAAGGATTAAAGCTGAGAAATAAGAAACGCATCGGCAGAAACGCAACTCATCCACGCCTCATTCAGGCCTGGATGAGTCACAGCTGGACACGCCTAACTACACTTTAAACAACAACTGGTGCTGTATGTAAGATAAGAGAGGGAGGGATGGACGGACGGACGGACTTACCTGGGGGACACAGGCAGCTGGGAGGAGCTTCCCTCGCCTCCCGTGACTTCGGTAGGCGCGCCGCGAGCTTCTGCACAAAAGAGAAGAAGAAGAAGACCGTTTTAAAATCGTGTCTCACTTTGATAAAGGACGGATACTCAATCGATCAAACGTCTCTTCAGGCTGCAAGCCTCTGATTCAGAGCGATGCTGGCGCATTCTGGGTACGTCCTTGAACATCGGTTTATCCCGGAGGACGACCTCTGAGAGGCAAAGGTCACCGAAGGCGGATCTCTGTGGACATTTTCCTTGTAAATGGACAAAGTTCAAACCCCTGATTGCCGATAGGCCCGTTGAAAATTAGACTCCTGCTTTGGAAAATGAGGCCGATAGCCTGCTTGGAAAGTTTAAAAGACTCCAGACACATTTCACAGATGTGTTTTGATGATTCTACAAGACTTTTGATTCTCATTATTGTCGACTCGCCTCCGTGCAAATGGACAAAAGTCAGTCCCAGAGTTTAGAACCATCTCCTAAACGACTGTCTCCATCCTGAGACGGGTGGCTGGAGTTGCATCAAATCAGCCGCCGCAGGCTGCAGTTTGACTTCACCCCGTTTTCCATCAGCAGAGGGGTGAGTAAATAACGACCCGATCCTTTTAGGGCGTACTGCCCCTTTAAGAGGGATGAGGAGAAACCATAAAAGTGTGAGAACAACTCAAAATCACGCGGATTTTATTCCTTAAGTATGAGGTTAGCGATGAAATGCAATGCATGGATTCCAAAGTTAAGTGCTCTCGTTATTCACGAGTCTCACACAGAACTGCACACCCAGGCGTAACCCCCCCCGAGCCCACATTGTATTATTCATGAACACTTCCAGGAATTTATTTGGTTGATACTGGCAGAGCCGACACGACTGGAGAAGTCTTTAGTAGAGCTAATCCAGAGAGGCGTGGCCTCAGAGCTCCTCCTCCTCCGCCCTGAAAGCAGCATCACTGGAAGTCGTGATAGGGAAGACAGACGCGTCTTCATCCTGACCCTTTCGTTAGGCCACTCCCCTTTGGGATGTCGATCACCTGATTTGAAGTATGGCAACGAGGGGAAACAATCCACACACGTCTGGCCCACCTCCCCACAGGAAATACTCCAGCTGGTGGAAAAAGCCGTTTGTAGAAAACACAGCGTGGAAAAAAAGAAAACTCGGTATCTGCACCTCTACCGGGATCGGGATGAAGATGAGGAGTACGCCAAAGAGGAAGCAGACCCTCCTGCATGGAGCTCGACGACCACTAGTGTGTGTGTGTGTAACATCTGTTTGTATCTGTGTGTGCGTCGTAACCCGATACCAGAGTGTTTGATGTGGTTTATTCTATTTTAAAAAGATGACAAACGCTCCCACCATCCTGTACTCTGATTAAGAACTGGCACCGGTGCCATAAACGCCCCGACATGGCAACCCTCCGCGGCCCCCGGCGCTCCGAATCCGAGGGCAGTTGAAGGAAACAAACAAAACGCTGACATCCAATTATATATATGAATGAATGAATAGCAACACATCCTTTGTGAGCCATTATAAATGTGATCACTCCCACAGAAAGGTTGTTTATTTACTTGTTTATTTATTGACGTGGACTTTCCAAAGCTTCTTGTATGAACTCTGAGGTCGTTGACATTTGAACGAGATTAAGATCCAAAGTATGTACGAGACGAGAAGAGGATCGGCCTCCTCACAGCAGGGGGGGGGGGGGCTGGTAAAAATAGCCTTTAGAGACCTGCAGCAGAGACGCCCGATCGGAACTAGCATTAAAATCAGGCGGGAAAACTCGTTCACAGGCTGGCCGGGGGGGGCTGGGCCGGGACAGCAGCCCGTTTATCTCTCAGCCAGGTGGGTTTTATCAAATCACACCCTCCGGATCGATTCATTCAGTGTCTTGAAACGACTTATTGATCCTCATCGAACGCCGGCGCTCATTGGAAATCCTTCCAGAGCTGCATGTCTTAACAGTATCTGGATCCGTCAGCCTGTTCAGTCTCAAACGCGTCTGTGAGGTAACGTTCAGGTCGGGTGTGTTACCCTGAGCGTGTGTGTGTGCGTGTGTGTGCGTGTGCGTGTGCGTGTGCATGTGTGTGTGTGTGTGTGTGCGTGTGCAGCCCTCACTAACTGTGCTCTGGCAAAGTGCAGAGGTGGCTCAGGCACTTCTACTTGAGTTTAGGCTCTGCGATTAGCTCTCCTACACACACACACACACACACACACACACACACAGGGTATGTTTTGGGTGGCGACTCTGTGGGGAGCAGCGTGAGGAAGCTGAGGCCAGAGGAGAATATATTTTCACATTTCCACACCTCACAGTGTGCCCCCCCCCCCCCCCCCCCCCCAGCTCCCATCATGCATCTGAAATCTGATTGCACCAGGATTGTTTTCAGGATATTCAGGGAGTACTTTGTGGCTAATTGTGAATGTTTAAGGGGCCGTTTTTGGGGGCCCAGATAAGAAAAGCGTGACGGGTGAGGAGGGTGAGGCAGTTATTTTGGGAGGGGCACCGTTACTCCTGGACCCCCCCCCCCCCCCGAGTCCGCCACTGTTTCGGTGAGCACACGGACATGCGATGCGGCTCTGCTCATGAACACTTAATTAACTGAACGTTACTCAAACAGGAGTAAATAAAGCATTTGTTTGGGGACTATTTCTATTCCTGCAGAGGATGAATCTCCTGTTTAACAGGTCTGAACAGGTTGTGTGTCGACCCGAGACACGTCAAGGAGTCGGGGCGGGACACGCCGTCATCATCGGGACGGACAGGGAGGTGGATTCTGGACTGTGTCGGGTCGCAGTACCACCGACACCACATCTGTGCTTGTGTCCCATTAATAATGTCTATTTATACACACGGCTAAACAAAGAGGCAGGCGCTTACTCTCCGGGCCCCACGGAGGAGCCCCGGAGCCGGCGGTCCGGTTCTTCACACGTCGGCCTGAGAGGATTTGTGACACACGTCGTCTAAATTTGCAGCTGGATGTCCGAGCTCCCCTCCCGTCCTCCATCCCGGTCACCTCGACTCCATCCTATCCGGACCTTTGTCATTCCATCTCCTCTTTGAAATACAAACACTCCTATCCCTCTTCTGGATCTTCCACGTATCAATAGAAGCGCAGCTCATCCGCTCAGAATCGTGTCCGCTGAGGGACGTGGAGTCAAAACAGACTCCGATGGCGTCGGTGCTTCCTGAGACTCCTCCTGACCTCCTCGCCCACCTCCTCTCACAGGAGGCTTCATGTTGACCTGCTCCTTTAACACACGCCCGATAAATCAGATTTTTTGTGTGTGTGTTTTTGGGATGCTCCTTCTTCAACTCAAGAGAACACATGGAGGATGAAAGGCCACCGTTCCCCCCCCCTCGCTCGCTCATTTACACCAGCAATAGTGAAAGGAGCTGTGGGGACGGGAGACGGGGTGGGGGTGCGCGTGATAAAGGCCACTGAGAACGGAGGAAGGGGACCGAGGGGGCCCCACGGGACTTCAATCACATGTGGAAGACCTTGTTAGTGAAAGAGAGAGGCGAGTGGGAGCGACAGATGCGAGGAGGCCAGGGAGAACTCCTCGCTCCTCATCTCAGGGAGGAGCAGCAGCATGGACGGAGCAGGAGTCAGCGGCGGTCCCGGACCCCCAGCGAGGAAGGATATCCAATAATTCATGTTAACGGAGGAGCAAGATATGAAGCTGGGTTTGGGGTTGACGGGGGATTTTTAGGGCCCCCAAACGCTGCATGGTTGATCTGCACCCCCCCCCCCCCCCCCCCCCCCCCCCCCCCCCGTTAGAATCCACTTTGTGTTGCCAGGCAGGGTTTAAAAAACTAATTTCTTTAAATAATCTTAAAGCCTAATTATGACATAATACCATTCAAAATGAGACGTTTGAGTTCAGTCTGAGAAGAAGAAACTACAAGCCGGTATATATTTTTAAACTATAAAACCTTTTTTTTTTTTTTTACCACACTGATTAAAATTAATAAATAAACATGTTTATTTTTCGTTTAAATAAATCTGCTGCTTCCTAAACCTCTGGAGTTAATAAAATAAAATAAAACTAGAATGACAGCGCGCTCACCTCCTCCAGGATCTGGTCCAGTCGGCCCCGAATCACGGGCTCCACCTGCTCCAGCGACCACGTCCACGCGGAGAGCTGCGCGTCCCGCTGCTGCTGCTCCAGACTTACTATCCTGGACTGTAACTCCGACGTCCTCACGAAAACAACGACGCAAACTCCGACGCACAGGACGCACAGCGCGGCGCAAACCGTTACTCCAGACAGGTCCCTCCAGGTCCTCCAGCGCGGCGTCCTCTCCTCACCCGGTTTCCCAGCGACGCCCCGCTTCTGGTCCTCTTCCATCTTCAGGGGTTAAATCCACCCGGAGGTCCCTCTGGTCATCAGGTGGAAAGAGCCCTGGAAGACCTGCAGCTCTGGAGCTGATGAGAGGCTGCCTCTGTCCGTGCGGGGGTCGGGGGGTGGAGGGGGTCGGATAAGTTGCGCAGATGCCGCGTTTCTTCTTCCAGCTATCTCTGAAGCGACTTTTGCTGCGCGGACGTGAGAAGCTACATGGAAGATGAAGACATTGCGCGCTGCGTCCTCCAGTCGGTGTCTTCTCCCTGCGCGCTCTGCTCCGTCCGTCCCATTCGCTGCGTGTCCTCTGCGGGGTCCCGCTGCAGTGCGTGCCGCTGGTCAGCCGTCAGTGCGCGTCTCTGAAACCCGAGCCAGCCTCCCTCTCCTCCGCTCCGCTCCGCTCCTCCTCCTCCTCGGAGAGGTTTTAGGTTAAACGCCGGGGCGGGATTCAGGGCGGTGTTGCCGTCCCCCCTTTGATCCGCGCGCACTTTGGTGACGGGTATTTTTAGGATGCGTAAAGCGGGATGCTCAGTCACGCAGTTGGTGCAGCGACGGCCTCCTGACTGTTACACCTCATAGGCAGCGATCTGGAAGCCACTAGATCAGACCCAGAAGTTCTGGGAGCCATGAAAGCAAAGTGGACCTCTCTGGATCAGATGGATTAAGGATCCGGAGATCCTAGAAGACAATGTCTCCATCTGTGAGGAAGACGAAGCTTGGACGTCCCAAAAGGACAAAGGGAAGACCTCAGAGTCCACCAAGGCCTGGTTCCAGAAGAAGCCCTGGATCGTTCTAGAAGCCGGCTGAATATCAGAACCAATAATCAGCCGGGGCGATAATCGATCACCCGTCATTAGCAGCTCATGAATATGAATCCTGATGAATAACTTTATACTTTTAATTTAATTCTACAACATTAATGAATTTCGAAAATTAACAGATCCGATATCGGAAACCAATCAAAAGGAATCATTCAAAACATGTTCACATTTAAATTGGGTCGCTTGTTTGAGTGGAACTAATCACTAATAATGCCACCTAATGATTGCATGAATCCGCATGTGAGCCTCGGCACAGAACCAGCAGAGAACCAGCACAGAACCAGCAGAGAACCAGCACAGAACCAGTACAGAACCAGCACAGAACCAGCAGAGAACCAGCACAGAACAAGCAGAGAACCAGCACAGAACCAGTACAGAACCAGCACAGAACCAGCACAGAAACAGATTCTCTGCTCCTCGTTGTGTTGCTACTCCTGACAGAACCTCCACCCGGTACCTGCTCCGTCTGAGCCCAACCCCCGGAGCCAGATTCCTGAAATCAGCATCAGATTCCCGATGAGACAGGAGAGGTCACTGTTTCGGTGCGTCCATTTCTGCAGGGACGATGATGATGGCCCGAGCATGCGTTCCCCTGGAAACAGGAAGGAGCCCGGCCTGCGGCCGCAAAAAGCCTGATTTAAGTTTTACAGTCATTCTGGTTTTTATGTGGCGGCTTCCCCGTAACACCATGTCGATTAAACTCGTGCCTTGGCCGTAGGACGACTGACCAGCCGGTCAAAGCGAGATGGCCGACCTCATTCGGCGGTTGATCTAATTGCATTCATAAAAACAGCTGAAGGATGGTTTTCCTTAAGGCCTCATCCCCCCCACAGAAGGCCTTCGAAACGCTAATAACGATTTTCCTGTCTTGTTTCTTTGCGCTGTAACCCAGAGACGTCCCCTCGAGTGTCAGCCACATCTTAGGACGCCGTGCGTCGAGGTCGATGACGACAGCTTGACGAGTTTCCTTGTAATTACAGCGCGGCTCGATGCGGCCAGATGACTTTGTAGTTTTTGGAGCTGGGAAACAGGCTTTGAAAATGATCCCCAAAATAAAAAGGTACGTTTCTTGTAATCGTGGGACCCTCTTTAAATTAAAAGAGACTTGTGTTATAACAGCTGCCGTAGGAATCGGAGTTGAGAATGAGTTCATCTTGTTTTTCCGTGTAAGATCAGTGAAATGCTTCATTCCGACTGCCTTCATGTCATCTTTACGGATCTGCTTCATTCTTTGTTTTAATTCAACAGCTACTGCAAAAATGAAGTTTGTATGAAGAGAAATAAACAAAGAATCTGTATATGATGTCACTTTGTGTAATTGAGATAACAAAAAAAAAAGAAAGAAAAGAAACTAAATGCTAGGGAATCTGCAGCAATCAGCAAAAACAGACCATCCAATCAGAGACGAGGCATCGCCAACCAGGAAGTGTTCGACCACGGGGTCTATCAGATGCATCCGACACGAAACGTCACGACGACGCCAAATAAATGTTAAGTAACTCAAGCTATTTTATGGCTTGCGCCTTGTAGCATTGGCGCTAGCATGCTATCGTTTTGCTAATTCCACCAGGGAAGGCCAGCAGCACCAGACAAGGCGACTGAGTGAACGCGCGCAGCTACGCCAATTTGAAACTTAAATGAGGTTTGACTCAATTGGATTCGAAAAATCTCAGATTAGAAAGTGAATATAAAACATGAACTGGGTTTCAAAGACATTCTGTTAAAGTAAAAAAAAGAAAGCTGTACCGACTATAGATTTGCAGAAATCACAAACTGTAAAAGGTCCTTTTGGCGCGTGGCAGCCGCCGTCAAACACACGCCGGACGCCATGAATGAATCAAGCGCCAAGCAGACCACAAAAAGAGCGTCACCGGCTGCAGTGAAACCCAACGGAACCAGCAAGGCAAGGCACCTTGAAGAAAACTTCAAGCGGCTTGTCTTCTTCTCCTTCACGGCCACAATATCAAGCAGTGGCGGCTTTTCAATATCAAAATTACAGCCTCGGTCCTCCTGCGGCGTGTCATTATACGGTGAAGCAGTCACGGGCTACACGTGTTCAAAGAGCCCTGCACAGACTTCAATGAGGCCAAACTGAGGTTCCCCGAGTTGCACCGCTCGACTCGTTCATCTTCTGGCTCGTCTCTTTCTTCCTTCTTTTCATCCCATTTAGCAAGGAGTTGACGAAACGGACTGGCTTCCGCCCCGCAGCATGACTTTGATGTCAGATTTTGCACAGCTCTTCGCTGTAATTCTTCTCTCTCTTGATTTGTCTCTTCCACGTCAGGTGAAAAGCACGGAGAGGCCTGTAAAGGTATCCGAGGCGATGCAAGGCGTATCGAGCTGACGTGGTCCGAGTACACACCCCAGGCCTTCGGTGGTTTGTGTGGTTTTCTCACTCTTCTATAATTAGATGCTTGCCATGCGCGCCACACGAATATTAAAGTATTGGCGACAGCCGCATCAAATAAATTACAGGCTCTCGTGCAGCTCTGGTCAGATCATTTAGCTTCTGTGTAGGCCGACGCTTCGGCTCCCCGTCCTGCAGGCTGAGAATCATCTGCAACAGCAGAACAAGAAATACAGCGTTCACTGCAGCAGAAATAAGGATACCATTCAATGCATTTAAAAGTAGCATGAGCCGTTTTACTAGCCTGGCAGACTTGTCTCATTTAGGACAAGAATGAGCAGTACCACCAGCGGCCACTAGGGGCAGTTTGGCCATAATTCAAGCAAGGCGCAACAAATGAAGATATTTTGTTGTGGAATGTTCTGGCTCTTGGCCGACCTCTTGCAGATCCATCGTCACCTTCTCCTTTATCAGTTTTTAAGCGTAATGTTTGCTAGTTAATGGTTAGCTTTAGTTCGTGTGACGGGTCAGTTAGCATTAGCATCGCCAGCATAATCAAAAGCACTTGAAAGAGTCGTCCAACTAAGAGTATTTGAGTTCGTGCTTTAACATCGTCTGTATTTGAGAACTAAGAATTCAATCATAGAAGAAAAAAAAAACATGTTTCATAAAAATACAGACGCCAGGAAGGACTGACCCCGACGCTGATTTGTTGCCCCTGGACCAGCGCTGATAACTGAAGATCCGCGGCATGAGGAAATTAGAACTTCATGTTTTCCCCGCAGAGTCTACGATCTGTTTCCCGGTTACGCCGGAACATTGTGCACGAGCGATCGTTCCAAATTAGTTTTCTGTGTGTTTCGGAATGGACGGCGATTATTTCGGACACATCAAACTCTTAAGAGATGACTCAGCAAACATGTGGCCTTGCCCTTAAGCGGAACCAGATGCTTAGCAAAATAAAGCAAAGTGCTTATTAGACGTCTTTGGTGTCTTCCTCCTTCCAGCAACCCCCCCCCACACCCCCTTCCCATCTCTTGTGGTACCGCATCCACTAACGTGTAAGGGAGGACAAATTAGAACCACCCAACCTGAGGTTTGACTGTAGCCATTGGGAAGTTCATCACATATGGAGCGAAGAAGCTCCCTGGGCTGGATCAAAGTTACGATGCATACGCCTGTACCTTTAGCACGGAGGTAGACAAAGATTATCTTGTTGCTTTTAACCCCCCCCCCCCTGCTGCAGAGCCGTCCTGTCCTGGACCACGCAGGAACCGTGGACACCAGTCCGGACGCCTTGCATTCACCTCAAACCTGCGTTTGCTTAGCTACGGTGGGTTTTCTGATCGCTGCAGCTTGATTTGCAGAGAAAAGCTGAAATCCATCTGCTCCCAACATGTGTCATTGGATTACACAGTTTTTATGCCTTGTTGCAGATTATTTACAGTTTATTTCCTCTGAAGGGTTTTACAGTATTGGCTCTCACCCGCTCAGATGTTCATCAATCACCGGTCGTGACAAAAGCAGTTTACCACGATTAGGCTCCCACATTAGCAAGCGATCGTGGGCCGTTGATTTATGAAGCGCTCTTCTGGCTGGAGGCGGTTCTTGCTTTCATTTCCATTCATGTAAAGGAAAAAGCTGCCAGTTAAGCATCTCTGTAAAGCACGTCTATAAATTGACATCATCTTTGAGATTAATTTCCTGTTAACCCCAAAGGACGTCTCTTCTCACCGGTTTCAAGCACCTTGGTTGCCCAACAAAAATATAAAGTCCTTCTCACCTGGAGTAGAGAAGAAGGCGCAGACGTCGCTCGCTCTGCTGCGTCTGTCTTCATCTTTACATCAAGTGTTCATTACCGATTGTTAGCGCTGCAGAATTCATTCAGCTACAGCCACGCTAGCCGCTTCCAATCCTTATGCTAAGCTAAGCCAAACCCTCAGTTCTGTTTACCAAAATGGAATAATAATTCTAAACCAATACTCTTCCTTTACCTATTAGTTATATCGAATGGAACAACTGTAGGTTGCAAGATCTCCTGAAATGCAATCAATAAATGAAAATGTTTTGCACAGAACCGTTGATGTTGATGTCGAAAACGGATAAAATTGTCTTTTTGAGTTTGCATGAAGTCTTTTTGCATATTTAAGACTCTTTGATATCGTCCTCCTCAGGATCTATGAACAACCACGCAGAAGAAAATGAAAACAGCCACACCCACCGATCGTATATCATCACCCTCATTAATGAGAAGTGACTGCGGATGATATTTCTGTACTCTCTGCGCAAGGAATTGGATTCCTAAATAATCCACGGCGTGGTTTAATTAGGCGAACCACACCGGTGGGTGAGCTCGTTGGGGCCGGGTTTATTTTTGGAGACATAAAGACCGTAGCTCCGGCAGCAGGTTCGGCTCACTGGGGCTGGAACCAGGCCGGTTTGGTCCAGCGCTCTCTGGCTGCAGACGGCGTCCTCAAGTCAGCGGACTGAATTAGAAGCTGGGGTTTGGCCTGGTCCGGACCAGATCCAGATCCAACCACACACACTGAGGCAGCAGATGGCCAGGCTGGGCTCGAGTGCCTCTGAGTAATCTGATGATGATGTGCGATGTGAAGGGTGTTGCTCCCGACAAGCATAAAGAGAATTTCAAACAAATTCGCAGTTCCTTCGGGAGCATTTTAACCCCTTTACTTTAGCGCGTTGTTTTGGTTTTATCACCCCCCCGGACCCCGTAACGGCTCCCGGATAACCAGACTCCAGGCCACGACCAAGTTCAGCTGGTGGACATTTAAATTAGTTAAATTCTAATGCGCGAACTTCTTTAGGTGGTAAAGATTTTTGTGTTACGTTCGCAGTTCTTAGTTGTTCATAAATTGCTTTGAAATCCATTCGTGTCTCTCTGGGCTCATCGACATCCCACAACGGTCGAGCTGATGAATTATGTTGCCTGCAAACCGGAAGTCGGAGAACGGAAACCTGACCTTTGAAGGGTTTGTGGCGGTTTAGCCTAATTTTGGGTGACAGTCCTCAAAGTATAAGGCAAAATAAGGCCCGGATGAGGGCTTCCTCTCAGATCAGCTGGTTGCAGAATCTTTTATTGATCAATAACAAAAACCCGGCGGTCGTGGTGTCGGATCCACGAACTGAATGTTCAGCGGGATATTTAAAGATATGCAGCGGGACACTTTAACGAGACCTCTGAACACAATGTTTCAGGCGGAGTTCCTGAGCTATCTGGTTTGGGAAATGGATCCAGGACTTTGGGATTTATTGAGAGGCGCTGGATAAATAGCAATGAAACCGAACTTGACCCATACATTACAGTTTTGATAGGTTGCTAATGTTTATGGGGTGTCTGTAAAGTCTGCATGAAAGCAATAGCTGGAAGAGACTTTCTATGTGGACGGGGTGACTGTAACGGGAACTCTGCTCGACTTTCATCGAGTCAACATTTGAAAGTCATTCTGGTACGAAAATATTCTTTAGAGTGTTATGGTTGGCGTGAGTCGGAGCATACAGCCCTAAATGTGGGACGTTTACACCTGAAAAAAGTTTTTATTTGTTAATTCATGACTACAGAACAGAAAGTGGCCACTTAACCCGTTTGTCTACAGGTACAGGGAACCCCACACAGACCTCTGAGGAACACCGCAAACACTCCCGATTTCTGAGCCACCTATTTGCATCCGTGTAATGACTCTTTCCTGATATGAAGCACATCCACGGCTAGAATTATGCTGGATGCCGGCCCCTTTGGAAACCAAGAACTACAGCAGTAAATTTGACCACCGGTTCAGTTGACGGTTGCCCCATCAAGACGAATGAAGTCCTCAGCACTGATGGTGAAATACGAGCGTAAGCAGAAGGTCGTTAACCCGGCATCGATTAGTCATCGACGCATAAACACCGACTTCCTTGAATCTCTTTGCAGGTGAAGCTCGTTTAAAAGAAAGGAGAAAAAAAAAAGGGGGGGGGGGCTGATCGGCCTACCCTGGACCAGATGGGTCTGGCAGCCCTGCAGCAGGGATCCCATTGGCCTCTGGAGCGGGAGCTGAACGCCCTGAAAGTGGCGAGGCTCATCTAATGGGCCGAAACTGGTTTAAACGCTGTTTATTTTAATCCAGTTTCAAAACCGGCTGGAAAGCCGCCTCGACCAAGCAGGATTTGTCACGGAGGGTTTATCTACTTCTGCCCCCCCCGGTCCAGAGAACATGCTCAGACCTGGAAACATGTCTGAGCCTTTAATGACTCCTGGGGAGCTTTTACGAACACGGATGAGCAGGAGATTTGTAGTTTCTGGTTTTCGTATCTCTCGGTTCTCAGCTGGCTTTAGATTTGACTCCTCCCCGTCTGTCTTGAGGGTCCAGAAGCTGCTGTTGACTCTGCGTGATGATAAAAGCTCAAGATGAAGCTCCACCCAGATCGATTCCGAGCGAATCGACGCCCACGGAGTTCATGAACATTTTTCCCCCCTGAGCTCAGCTGTTTTTAGCCAGTAAACACGTTAGCTATTAAACCACGAACGGGTCCAACTGACGGCCTGCAGCTAACTGAGCTGAAAGGCCTAATTAAAAGCAGCTTTTCTAATCCCTGTAATCAGCCCCCCCCCCCCAGAGAGACCAGCATCGGTGACGTCCCAGTCTCTGCTCCTCCTTACTTTCACCACCTACGCCATGACTTCACACCCCACACGTTCTCCATCATCGCCTTTTATCTAGACTCAGATTTCAGGATCGGATCGGAAGTGAATTTCCTGTCACCTTTCTACGAGGAAAACGAATTGCTCTTTGTTCACGGCGGCATAAAAGCCGTTAGTTTAACGGCTACGCATGCTTTATGCAGAACTTAAGCCGGATGCTAGCATTAGCATGCCAACATGGTAAGCATCATAATTTTCAAACTAATTTCATCCGGATCGGATCCGGAATGGAGTCAATAAAGAAATATTTAATTCTAACATTGAAATTTAATTGACTTACTGCCGGCCACGTAAACCAACAAGCTGCCATTCACCCCATACTCCCAACGTACCCCCCGCCCCCCCCACAACATGCCTCTGGGGGCCCGGTCATAAGCCTTCTCCAAATGCACAAAACACATGTAGACTGGATGGGCAAACTCCCACGCCCCCCTCCAGCACCCTAAAGAGCTTGTCCACGGCTCCACGCCTGGGACGAAGACCACATTGCTCCTCCTCAATCCGTCCATTCAACTATGGCCTGCACCCTCTTCTCCTGTACCCAGACGGAGACCTGACCAGGGAGGGGTGAGCCCCCTATATATAGTTGGAACAAACCCTCTGGTCCCCCTTCTTAAAGATCGGGACCACCACCCCAGTTCGCCACTCCAAGGGCACTGTCCCCGCATGACATTGACAAGCAACATGGCGTCCTAATCTGGATGATTACCTCAGTACTGTCAAACCATTGACAGATCCCAGACCAGCTGCTGGTGCCATCAAAGCAAACAGATTAGCCTTTTAGCCCAACGTTAGCTCGGTTTCTACAGATAATTAAGAATAAATCATGATTTCAAATCAAAAGGTTCAGGAAGTATGTTTTTCACTGCAATAAGATGCATTTAAAATCTACATTGAGTGTTTCAATAAAGATATATGAACTCAGATATTTCCAATATGTGAGGTTGTTGATTGGTGCAAAACAGATTTAGGGTTTAAAATTCAATGAAACCGCTTTACATCAGGGGTTTAGTGATGGCGAGTCATTTCTGGCCAACCACACGGCCTCTAAATAAACTCAGAGAACCCGTAATAGTGGTCGAAAACACGAAGCACCTGCTGCACGAAAGGACAAAACGTATTTTCAGTTTAAAAGTCCATAAAAAAAAATAAAAAAAAAATGATAAAATGCTGGGGAACATTTCCAGATATTGCACACGAGCAATGAAAACAATCTGAAATGCCACCCAATAAAATCACATAAACGATCCGGCTGCACGTCCCAGAATGAGCTGCGTCCGTGTTTTAGAACGCCGGTCTGGGAATGGTTTCTCCATAAAACCCCAGTGCCAGCTGTGACCCTCAATTAAAGGCTTTTCTGGTGTTTCTTTGGCATAAATCACGAATCCAACCCCAGGAAGCATCGAGTCCTGCCCTGCTCAGCTGTCCGTGTTTATATTTAGTGCGGCAGGCAGAAACATGGCGCTCTGGTGTCGCTTTACTGCGAGACCCAAGCTGCCGGGCTGCTTCATGGTTCGCTCCATATTTCCTCCTGTGCAGGTGTGCATCAGAGATCCGCCCCGCGTGTTCCGTGATTAGCATGATGGCTCCTGATCCCCATCTGTCAGATGGTTGTCATGGTGACGGCAGATGTTAGCCCACCGTCGGGGTTTTGTTTGTTCAGCGAAGTAACGATATTATCCATCCTCAAGAAAACGAGCTCTAAATTATTTATTAAACACGGAAACAATGCAAACTATATCATTTCACATTAAAAAAAATTGGATTCTTTAATGTCAAGATAAAGATGGAACATATACATATACACACATACACTGTACACACCGGTAGTGTTTTATTCAAGATTTCATTTCAACACCTGTTATTACCTGAAAGAGTCAATGAGGAGTCAAATCAAAGAATGCGACCCAATAAAGCACGCCGTCTGTAAACATGAAGACTGTGTAGACAACAACTCCCATGATCCTTTGCTGCCCTCCTGTCAGCACCACCTGCGGACACACTCATCTGATTTTACAGCGATCATCAGGAACGCCCGAATGTGAATTCCTTCTGGTCCGAGTTTCGTTACTGGAAACATGCTGGTAACTCACTGGTTCCTTCGTTTGTTTGTTGGTTGGTTGGTTGGATTACATAAACACGTCAATGGATTTCCAGGATGCTTTGAGGGCTGGGGATTACATTTTGAAGCAGATCTATTTTCCTCTCTCCTTCCCAGACTCCCAGGAGGATTTGTTAGCGCTTCAGAGAGACTGACCCTGCAGGTGGAGTCACGAACGCAGGCGCTCCTCCGTCACGCCGCCTCCTCTCCGCACGTTACTGGTCGGTTCATCGCGGGAAGCAGATTGAGGAATCTTGTTTTTTCCTTGAACTTCATTCTTTGACTTATCGGGGCATCTTCTGCTTTCCTTTCCGAGAACAGGGTTTTTATTTTTATTTTAGTGTACGTCTATCAGGAGCAAGGACATGACGACGGTTGTCAGGCAGAGATTATCCGACCAGAGAAACAACGTCCGAAATTAATGCATCAAAAAGACAAAGCTCACAATGGATCTGTCAGAACATACAAGATGAATCCCTTCTCCATTGGATTTCACATCCTTTGATTTACGGCTGGTTAACGGAGCAGTCTGTAAATATCTGTGATGATGATGATGATGATGAAGAAAATAAACCACCAGGTTTGCATCAAAAGGCTGTTGAAGTTGTTCTGATGCTACTTTCACTTCAGTGTGAAATTCTCTGCACTGCTGGGGGGGGGGGGGGGGGGGGGCGCTGCTTGACCTGGCAGACACCCAGTATGGGGTAAAGGGGCAAAATAAACAGGGTTAAAAGGCCTTGGTTAACTGCCCCCATGAACAATAGCCGACGCCTCGGAGGGATAAAGAGGAGGCTGCAGCCATGTTTGAACAAACAACACAGAAGAGTATGGAGAAATTACTGAAGTGACCTCCAGAGAGTTCTTCCATTGGAAAGGATGGGATGGAACAAAAGCTGGCATCAACCCCCCCCCCCCCTCCCCCCGACCCGTGGACGGATGACAGGAGGCTAGAATCTGGGACGGCTGTCCCGCCTGGAGCGGCTCAAAGCTGCCCAGACTGAAATGGATCCACCCTTCTGGTACGGGCAGCTGATGTTCCGGGAATGTCAGGAAGCATGTCAGAGACTACGACACACGACTCGGACCGCTGCGTCACCATGAGCGGTGCCGGGTCGTTTCGTTTGCTCGCTGACTAATCACCCACTTTTGGAACGGCTTCTGAGAGAAGTCGACGTCCGAGCAGCGTCATCGTCTCCGGGCTGCAGCGTGCCGACGTCCGAGCAGCCGCTCTGTTGACTCAGGTGCTCGTCATCGTTTTAAAATGGCCGCTGCAGCAGTTTGTGGGTGGCGATTCCGGCAACGGCTGGTTGGCTCATTAGTCAGCATGAACGACAGCTTAAGTGCATCTCTGACGGGTACGTCTCTTTTAAAGCGTCAGCATCTGCGTGGAATCCAGAGCAGGTGATGAATACTGTATGAAACACAAAGGGCTCATGGGGGGGGGGGGGGTTAGCGAGCCGAATACAAATGGAGCTTTGATTGGTGTGAACGAGTCGTTTTAGCGGGAACATTCGTCTCCCGGCCTCTTCCCTGCAGCGTTGGAGACGTCCCGGGACACACAGACCCGGCCCACCAGTGGGACAGGCTCATCATTTCTTCCACTCTCGTCCTCCAGCCAGGTGGCGCTCATTCATTCCAGCGGGAGTCAACCTTGATCAGGCGCCACCTTGTAGTTTGAAAAGGCAGCAGCTCCCAAAGAGGAGCGACGACTGAACGGCCGCCCCCCCGGAAGGTTTCCGAAAATGATGTTACCGTCAGTGTGAGAGAATACGGTGGAGACCGGGGGGCCGGAGCCAAAGCACACAATGCTAGAATAATCTGAAGATCCTTGTGCAGCGCAGCCGGCGTCACACGTAGAAGCGTCGTTAAATTAATCAGAAGCAAAGTTAGTTCACTTTATTTACAAGATAAAATAGGTAAGAAATGTTGATTGAAATAACTTTGAAAATGCAAACTGATGGGGAATAAAAAAAAGAAATAGAGACACACTCAGAGCACAGACCTCCACCAAGCAGCTCATTCCCCTCCTAACTGGATCTACACCGTCCACACGGTGATCTGGATCATCATCAAAAGGTTCTAGGTATCTTTATACACCAACCATGAAAAGTCAAAGTGAATCAGAGTTGTGTAAATTTATTTTTGAATCCATAAATGGGATTCAATGTTAAAATGTATTTCTCCCGACCTCATTCTGGATGATGGTTCACATCGGACCCCTTCCTGACTGATTTTTGGTGGGTGAATTGAACGTATAGGAATCTGGGTCGCGCTCAAGTATTTAAATTTTCCATTTTAGACCGAACGCATTCTCATTGTGACTAGTTTTCTGTCATTATTCCTAGCAGGGATGCGAATAATGAAAAAAAAAAAAAAACATCTTTAGTGCAGTTCATGGCCGAAAGTCGAAAGATGCATCCTGAGAGGAAAGCCACGGCTACCGTCGTGTCCTTGAAGTGAAGATGCAAAAAAAATAAAAATACAATAATCTTATTGTCCTCAGAACGAAGCAGCTGCCTCCTTTTGTGCCTCACGTCTCCAGATCGTCAACCCCAGCGTTAAACTGATAACCCTGACAAGAAAGAATCCGTGAAAAACGCCATGTGACGCAGCGAGAGACAATAAAATCCTTGGAATCACAGAAGCAGCGTTCGAACGCTGGATTTCCTCATTGCTTGTGTTGATAATGAGGAAATTCTGCAGATCCAGATACGCCACGAGCCCCGCTCGCTCCGGGTCCACGGCCGTTCGGGGCTGCTTCTGTATGTTTTTTAACCTGACGCGGCGATGATAGCTCACTGAATTAATGTCAAGGTAACCTCCCGAACGTTTCCCGTGCGTCTCAGCTTTGAGCGCACGAGGAAAGCATTAGCCCTAAACGCACTCTAATGACTCCCGAGTCCGCGCTCCTATTTCTGGAAATCTCGTGTTCGAGTTCATCTCTGCTTCCTGAGTAATCGTCAGCGGTCGCAGAGGTTCCACATCTAAAGCACCGTAGGCACGCCCGTCGCTCCAACACACCCACGGATCTCTATGACCTCTGACCTTGGCAGTCGTTTCGCATGTGAACAACAGATTATTCCAAAAATCTTTCATGCACATTCACAGAAAAGAGACTCGGGTGTAATAAAGCAGACAGGATGGATTTGATTTGTGCGCTGCAGAACCACCTGCTGTGCAGCACCTGGACCAGGTCTGCAGCCAACCCCCCCCCCCCCCCCCCCCTCCACCCTGCTGGACAGCTGCTTCTGTCCAGCAGTAAAACATTTCAAATTATATTCGGCAAACACCCGAAGCTTCCGTCCACAGTTCAGCTGAGGCGTTCATAAGGGAGACGGCGGGAAAGACCCACCTGCATGTGGAGGTGAGCTCCATTACACATTTTTAAAGAAAATTGAGTGCGCTAGAGTAGAAAACTGCACTTCCTGTAGCAAAATGTACCTGGATGCTACATCAAAGCTGTCGTAGAAATGCTCCACAGACTTTTTTTTTGGGACGATGCTAGCCCGAGCCATCGGTCGCACTCGCTCGAGATGCCCTGGTGGGAAAGTGAAACATCGCATTAGCCGTCTTCTGTCTATACGTGTCGCTGGAAATTCCACGGCTAAGAAAAATACCGCCCCCTCCGTGTCCCTGTCTTTAGGTTTGTCTTTTCCAAGAGCTCGGAGTTCCTGCTGTGAAATGGTCCGAGACTGCTCTAGTCCCTCCGAGAGCCTCTTGGCCTGCAGTCACGAAGCACATTGGACGAGTTCTCCAGCGTGTCTCGTACGCATCTGTTGTTGACTCTGTCGTCCCTGCAGAGACTGCTGATGTCAAACTGTCATTAATTTGGTTTTATGAGTCCTCGTCACCGATAACTTCATTAGCCAAAGATTTCGTTGGTTTTTTTGGACTGTTCACCTGTCATGGAGATGCTCTGATCTACATTCTCTTTATGTCTGAATAAGTCGATTGTTGTAAATTATATAGCACGACATCAACGTTCAGCGAAAATAAAAGGAGGTAAACACTTAATTTGAAGGAGAAATGGCTCCATCCCAGTGAACAGATCTTTCCACGCCGCTCCTTTAATGTTTTCTGTGATAATTGCTTCAGTATTTTGTAAAGCCGTTTTCTTCTCCTTAGGGTTGACTTAAATCTTGGGGCTGGTAGGACTGTTCCCATAAACTCAAACATTTCTGTCTTACAGTATATAAACCCCGCTAACGAATGTAGCACCTCCAGCGCGTACGGGGAAAGAATAAATCAGTTGATGCCGCTGAACATCTAAAGTAAGCAATCTGCAGCCGACTCCTCAAATATCAGTTCTCATCCTCTGCTGTAGAGCGCTTTGTGATCACGGCTGGATTTATGGCAATTCCTCAGTGTTTGCTTAAAGCATTCAACAGTCTTTGCAACTCATGTCCACCCAAAGCTTCCAGTCGCTGTCTGGATCGTATCTCATATCGTCTTAGGAAAACGTGCAAATAGCTCCATTGTCAAAGACGTCAAGTCGTGTTTAAGAGTCACGGGAGAAAGTCAAACTAACTTTTGGTTAGGAGGTTTGCATTGTGTCCATTATTAAATCATAGATGCTGAGGTTCCCCTTGGGAGTGACCAGTTTGGATCGGATTAGAAATGAGGCAATAAGAGGGGACGACCCCTGACAGGATGGGCCAAAAGAAGAAAACTAAGAAGAAGTGGCGTGTTAATGGTCCAATCCATCATGCAAGAGAAGAAGAAATGGGTCAACAAACGCTCCCAGAGCAACGACGAACCGGTATGAGCATTTTACGTAACGAGTTTGGAAAGTGCCGACTCTCAGACAGTACCTGGACTCTTCACAGGGGGACAGCGGATCTTCTTGTTACTTAAAAAGGAGCCTCAGGTCGTCACCTCTCAGGTAGAACCAAGTCAAAGTATGCTCCGCTGACCCGAGGGGCCTCCTTTTACTGTGCAGGAATTTATACACTTACCAAATCTCTTCCTGGTCGTGGTCACAGTTCACATGAACATCACTAACCCGGGGTCTGCAGGACACGCAATCAGACATGGGAAAAATATCAGTGTAATTTTATGGTTTTTGTGCGTGACCTCCAGAGAGCTGAAGACAGCGTGTGCAGAACAGAAGCAGCAGTGGGTTATTCCCCTTCAGGGTATCTGTTCTAGTCCTGTGACAGAAAGGATGGCCTCAAAACAAATCAAAAATCAAGTTCAGTGTTTCGTTTGTGCTTCAGGAACCCGTAAGCTCATGACAAAAGAAATGCTGGTTTCTTGCCAGGAAATAATTCCTTGGAGACCCCCCCTCCCCCCCCCGCAGGACTGACTTCCTGTCCCTTCTAAATACTGCAGGTCTATCAGTCCATCAATCAGAAGGGGCCTCCGGTCCGGCTCAATCATCTGGCAGCGATCAGAAAAAAACTAAAAGCTGCTTTGTGTGTTTGTCCGTTATCCATGCAGCCACAAGAACAAAGAAAAAAAGACACTCAAGTTCAAGGACGGGAACCGGGATTTAAAGCATCCTGCACCTCCAGGGCTTTCAAGCCATCCCCACGGAGGAAGACTGAGAAACCTGTCATTCAGCAATTACCCCTTCCTTCTTCCATCCACCTGTCCGGACGGCCTCCGTCTAAACGCCTCCCGCTGCGTCACCTTTGACCTCCCCTCAGAGCGTCACGGAGGAAGCAGACCTCCGTCGGTGGCCGGCTGCGTGGCTGGATAATCGGTCCAACGCGACGTAACAAAGGCCGTTTTTAAATGTTCAGCAGTCACAGAGCATGTGGCCGTAATGAGGCCTGAACCATTAACGACACGCAAGCGGCCAGACGTGGAGTAAACAAGCCACAAGGACCCCGATGTCTCCCAGAACACGCGTCCATTATCCCTGCGCTGGAAGATCGCTCTCTTCTGTACCGCAGGTTTGGCCATTTCTTCAGGGACGCTTGATTTGTACACATCACGTTGCCTGCGTGTGAAAATTACAGCATCGCAAGCTGGGTTTAAGCGAGACTGGAATTAGATCTTGATCTTTGACCAAAACCATTCAATCTATCTCACAGGCCATTTGTTCCCAATCCCTCCAGTATCTTCTGGTGCAGGTGGGAAGACAGCGGTGCGTCTCACTCATCACGATGCTTCATCACCGCCCAGTGAATTCAGACAGCTCTATTAATCTAAAACAGGGTTCCACTTCCTCCGGTACAGGCCGCCTACGCTGGCTCTGCAGACAAACAATCACCGCACACCTCACAGATTAGGATTAAACTGATCCCTGTGGACAAACGGCATTGTTCTAGAATAGAAACAGGATACAGCAAGAAGCATCCATCAATTACGAACTAAAGACGGGCGCAAAGAGGGTCAGGAAAGGGTCAGAATTCCTTCTGCAAGGTAGGAATCCTCTTCCCTCGTTGCTGTAGCATTAGCCGTTAGCATCCGCCATCGGAATCAACAAAGTGTGATGCTAAATCTAATCCCAATTAGATTTGTTTAAATGCGTGGCGGGTCTACCGGAGGAGGAAATCAATCTTGCGGCACCTTTTGAGCAGCTGCCATGGGAACCGGCAGGATGATGTGAACTTCCTCCGACATGGACAGCTCAGCGACATAAAGAAGAGTGACAGAGATAAACAGGGAGAGCTGGAGTTAAAGTAACGGGCTGCGTCATGAGAGGAAACAGTAAAACCCACATGTCCATTAAAGCCTCCGTCCAGAAACTCGATAAGATTCCCCGTCGCTGCGTCGGTGACCGCTCCGATTTCCTTTCCCGTTGCTTCCTCCCCGAGTCTCCCCCCACCAGCGACCGTCTCCCAACCTGCAAAGTCCATCAGGACCCGAGAGGAGAGACGCCAAATACCACACCAGTGAAAAATAATCCACCTGAACAAAAGAGAGGCAGCTGCTCCGGATGCCCCGGAACAGGGAACCCAATCCGACCTGCGTGGAAGTCACCAGAAAGGAAAGGAGAGGTGGAGGTGGATACCCAGGAGCGCTCAGACGTTCTCCGAGAGACGACTTCCTGTGCATTTTATAGACAAAAACAGTTCCTTTATCCCGAATTCGACCATATGTCCCCCAATTTGGGAACAGTTGGAAGGAAAGAAGGAGAATTCCTCCTTGAACAGGAGTGTCACCCGAGTGTGGGATCAATGGCTGCTTCTCTATTTCGCCGTCAGGCCTTCTGTGGCGCAGCAGAAAGTGGGGAGGAGGAAATAACGTCACGCAGCACCAGGAAGGAGAAGGGAATGCCATGCATCTTTTCCCTTTATTGGTCATTATGGGATTGAATCACGTTGAACGTATGCCCTTAACCCGCCTCTTAAGGATGGTTAAAAAAGCATTCCCAGATCCATCCATTTATCCACATCGGGGGCCCAAACCTTCCGCCAAGGTGTAGGAGAAAATGCTCTGTGGAGATCGGTCGGAGATTACCTCCACGTCGTGCGGAGGGTGGGTCGATCGTTCAGGCTGGTGGAGGTACCGGAACACCGGAACTTGTTCTGGTTAGTAATTAACAAATAATCATTATCTGCAGCCATGCAACCATTAAGGGTTACAAGAACGACGCTAAAATAACTCCCTGGGACGCATTACCGCAGGCTCCCACTTCCGTCAGCGCTACTCGAGTCCACGTGAAGCCCGTTGCAACGTGCACCTGTTTTTAAATACACCCTGGCCTAATCCGTTCCTCGTGCAGCCAATGTTAGCGGGCCGCTGGCTAATTGCGGGTTCAGTTGCTGGCGCCCCCTCACAGGGAACGCCGCATTTGATGAGGGGCCAGCTCTATCAGAGTGAGCGAGAGGCACCAATCAGCGGCTTCAGGGTAAATATTGGCGTTCGCGCTGCGTTGTTATGACGGGTATCAGCTGTGCAGCGCAGCAGCAGATGCTAACGCTGCTCCAGTGTCCTGGAGAAAAAACGATGCAGGCCTCTTACTAGGAGAAGGCAGCGGCTCGTGAGGATCCGTTTTCCTGTGATATAAAGACATCGGAACGCAGCGCCGACTTCACAGCGACTATCCGCTGTGCTCGGAGAGAACAAATGAAAGTCATAAAAGCAGTTCCCTTGACCCTCCGTGTAGCCAGCCGTGTTTTCCACCTGCAGCCGACTAACGTCACACCGTTCCCGAATGCCACCTGAAACAAACGCACCTCCGGCTCACGTGGCCGCCAGATGTCGGAGTCGGACACGGATGAATTTTATGGGACGGGAATATTTGGTACAAAAGCCGTTTTTATGAGAAGGCGCTGCGAGCGCTCAGCCTTCGTTGGCCTGATTGGACTGATAGGAAGCGATGGCAGCCGTTATACCGGAACGGCAGCACGCAGTCACAATACAACAAACTGGGAATTGGAGGAGTTTGGGAAAACTGCAACATGTGGAGGGCAAGATGGAGGACAGTATCAGGGAATTTCCTGGAAGAAAGCATTGCCTACTGCGAGGAAGATGAAGCTTGGGCGTTCCCGAAGGACAAAGATCCCGATCAGACGAAACACGGTCAATTCCCAAGAATTTAGGGGAGGATGAGAAGACGCTCCCACACAGTAAAACCTGAGGACATAAACATGCTGCGGCGCTCTTCCTCTCACGCTCCCGGCCTTCGTCGTCTCACCAGAAGGCCAGACCGGAGGAAGGTAGAGCGAGCCCTTTGGGTGGAAGCACTCCGGATGACCCGGGCCTGGAAGCCTGCCGCACTCAGAAGATCCGAGACGGCTGTCTGCCTCATCCGTCATCGCTCCACGGCGGAGAGCTAAAACCTTATGGGGCCTGGTTCCTCTTCCTGTTCCATTTTCGGCGACAGGCCATTTATGGATGACACCAGAAATTCTGCGATCTGGTGGTGAAAATGTTGGTTGCTATATTTAGGAGGGGGTGGGGGGGCTGGTATTCAGCGTATGCAACATATTTATATCGGATATACTTGGAGAAAACCTCCAGCTTCCTTTGGACCAGAGGTGCCTTAAAGGGACAATTTACCCCACAGTCAAAACCACATATTCGTCCGTCCAGATTCTGTCGGTTCATCTCACACATTTTATTTAGCGTACTTTGTGTATTTTGGGAATCCTCTCGGCTTCATGTCTATTTTTTTGTGATTTAAAATCTCAGCGACTGCTGAACGTCACGTTGCCTGGGATCGCATCCCGCCTGCCTCACCCTTTTATGATGAATCAAAACACGGGAACGCCGTGCCTGACCTGGAAGTATTTCAGGCGGCGACAGTCTCGCCCTTCAAACGTTTCCACCTCCGTCTGGAACGCTACGGAGTACAGACTTCTATCAGTCCCTTCAAACGCACGCCGTGATTTACGTCGCACGCCGAGCACGTCGTGCTCTGCAGGCTAACGGAAGCGCCATCCGCCCAAACATCCCATCTCCTCTCGGACCGTCTGCGACGTAACTCAAGGACATCTGCCAAACCACTCAGGATGCGCCGCCTGCCTTTTACCCACAAGCCTCTTCGCCTCCCTGACCCGCCGGCCAAGTTCAGCTAATGAACTTTAATCACCCTGCTCCGAAAAAACACCCAAATTGTTTAAACCCATTTGTCAAAAACCACATAATTGCCTCCCAGCGTGCAACGAAAGCCGGATAAATCTCCAGGAGGGTCCAGCATGGAGATGCTTTCTCTTCGCTCAGGCTTGAATTGCCCATATTTCATTTAGGATTTATTTTCCTTTGGTCATATTTAGGTTTGGTGGTTTTTATTTTTATTAAATGGTAACATCATCTTCTTTGCATCACTAAAGTAAGGTCACCGAAAAAACAGATGGGAGCCGTCAAGAAAATGCCATAAAAAGCACTTAGGAAGAATTTGGATTTCCCAGCGATCCGATGACAGTTTTACTTCTCGGTCAATCCAGCGGAAATATTTTATTCACAGAAGGAACCGTTCAAACATAAAAACTAATGGTTTGATTGGAAGCGAATGCAAAACACTGTCCGTCATTCCGTGATCTCGTTGCTGGAGTGGGATAATCCCAGCATCTGTTGGACCGGTTCCGCTTCTGTTGCGACCCAAAGAGGGGGGGCCGACTTTGGTTGGGACGTATCCCATCTTTACGGACAGATACTAAAATGGTGATGACAGGAATCGTGTTTTCATCGTGTCGGCCGGTGAACGCAGTAACACAGAAACCGCTGGATGGGATTCCCATGAAAGGATCCATTTAATTTGAGTCTTCAGGAATTATTAAAATGTCTGTCATCCATTTCCACAAAACCAGAGCCAGGAAGTCCGTCACGCACTTATGAGACACACGCGTTTGAACCATGCCGTTAATTCAGGCTTTTTTTTTTACCATTAAAATAAAAATCCATTCACCCTGATGCCAACGGAGGGTCGGATGAAGATTCATCGGCGGCTTCGCTGGGGGGGGTCGGATGAAGATTCATCGGCGGCTTCGCTGGGAGGGTCGGATGAAGATTCATCGCCGGCTTCGCTGGAGGGTCGGATGAAGATCCATCGCTGGCTTCGCTGGAGGGTCGGATGAAGATTCATCGGCGGCTTTGCTGGGAGGGTCGGATGAAGATTCATCGGCGGCTTCGCTGAAGGGTCGGATGAAGATTCATCAACGGCTTCGCTGGAGGGTCGGATGAAGATTCATCGGCGGCTTCGCTGGGGGGGTCGGATGAAGATTCATCGGCGGCTTCGCTGGACCGTTGCGGCGTCTCCTGAACGACTGAAGGAGACGGACTGATTAGAAGAGAAACCTTCACTTTAAGCTATAACGATTAGCACATGCTTGCAAGATGCTAACTGAAAGGCTAGCTGAGATGTAATGCAGCCCTACCGTTGCATTATGGGATGTTTAAGGTGCGTCTGGTCTGCTGAATCTTATTTTACTCCTCAGGGATGACAGTGACTTAGCATTTAGCTCCAAATAGAACAGATCTCATTAGCGCATTCGCAAATGTCACAATAAACTCCAATCATGTCGTCAGGTATGTCAGCATAAATACAGTATATACATAAAAGGTCGTCCCCGTCCCCCCAAAAGAAAAAGCACACGGACAAACAACACCCACGAGGAATTTAACTTACAGGTGAAATTCCCAGCCACAAGCACCGGGAAAGGCACGAGGAACAAGAGTAACAACAGGAGCAGAAGGAGGAAGCGCAGAGTAATAACGAGACAATGACAGATAGGTGTGGCAGGGAGGCGGAGACCACGGGCAGGTGGAACCAATCAGAATCAGTGGAGGGAAAATCAAAAGAGAATGATGTGGAAATAAAGCAGGAAATAAAGCAGGAAATAAACCGGAAACCCCCAAAACATCAAGAGACTCCTTTCTGACGGGCTTTTATTGAGCATTTATACGAGCATTCAAAATATAACACATAATAGCAGCTAAATTCAAGTTGGGCGGCGTCAAACTGCCTCACCTTAAAAACAGATCAAGTACGATATATGTACCTCTAAAGCACGTCGGGGTCACCTTTAAAATACCCTCCACCCCCTGGAACAGTAAATATATTTAACACTGAGTATTTATTGATACACAAAGATCATGCTTCCATACGGCTAAGTAACATTCAAGAAGCCCAGGCTTCAATCGGCCACGCCGTCTCTGAGGGAATCAGGCGGTCCGGGTGGAAGGTCGTTTGGGAGGGGATGATGAAAACCCGAGGAGGGTCTGCAGAATAACTCTCAGTGACACAAATGAGTCGTCTGCAAGCAATCATCCACAATCCCTCCTCCCTAATGGCAGGCGAGGCGGGTTCTGGTGGAGTCATCTTCCTGCAAACCAACACGAGGAAGACCACACAAAAGCTAAAGGCTATCCAGATCGACGGGTCACGCAGTTTCATCCAGCGGGGTGCGTTTGTTTCTATTTCCTGGGTGTTAAGTTCACGACTTTGAGCCGCTCGGGGACCCCCCCCAAGCATATTCTGAAAACGCCCATAACGTCACCGCCTAGTGATGACATCACAGCTCTGCTTCACGCCAGCCTTTCACGGTTTTATTGGTGGATGATTCCATACAGCGCCATCTCCTGGCCTGGCATGGAATCATGTTCATCTCAATCAGGCGTCCTATGTCGTCACATGATCAACACGGGTTTGAGACGACAACCCCAACCAAGCCATCCATGCTTGGGTGGGGGGGGGGGGGCAACTCACTATAGAAACGTGGCCTCTTGACCCAGAGGTAGCCAAGGTGACATTCCAGCCCAGGTTAGCACAAGGGCACTTCGGTGCGGGAAGGAAGTGCTGATGGAGGAAGGGGCAGGTGTCTTTATCACCGGCACACAGCTGTATCCATAAATCAGGGGCCACTAAGGCCCCAAGCGACCACAAGTGAGGTAGGGGGCCTGTTTATAGAGCAACACCAAAGGGTGAACCTCGCTAAGGCCGGGGCTTAGGAGGACGGATTGCAGCATGTGACGTGTCATGCCACGTTATGCAAAACCGCAATACCAGCACTTCATCACAGTCCTGGAAGAGAGGGAACATGATCGCGTTGGGACAGAGGGAAGCAGGCAGAAGCCCCCCCCCCCCCCCCCCCCCTCCGGTCAGCCCTTTTTTCTTCTAATCTGTGCATGCCAAGCATTTCGTTAACGTCCCGGCCCGTCAGGACGCTGTGTTGTGGCTGAACTATTGTTGTGCGGCAGCAAATTCAAACAGTCTGGCGACGTGTTCTTCGTTGGGTCGTCCACAGAAGCGTCGCCATTTGTGGAAAACGTCTACAAAAAAAAACAGGTGAGCCCCCCCCACCCATTCAGTAGCACCTCCCATTTGCAAAAGGACAGCTTCAGTTTTTGAGATGCAAACTAGGCAGTGTTGCAGGGTGGAGACGACGGCATTCTGACTTCAGGCCAGGATCCGGATTTCCTTCAATACAGCAACGTTTTGACTGATGTCTGTCCGTCAAAATGTTATCGCTGGAATGACAAAATCTGAATTTATAAACACTGACAATTTCCTCTCATCACAGATTTAATTTACAGGTACTTTTTAAACCATTTCATTTCTCACTAAGTGTGTATCTTACATTTTATGGCTTGAAATTCATTATTTATCCTAATTTAAAAAATAGAGGGGAAAAAGATCATAATGTGAGAATAAAGTCAAAATTGTCCTAAAAATTAAAATAAGCGAAAAAAATGATGAAATAAAAATTCAGCATTTTACAAAATATTATATTTTACACGACAAATTCATTTCTGATTTACAAGTATTGCGGAATACATCTGAATGCAAGGCGGCCGTGGGTTCTCACTGACGCCACTCGTTCTTCAGGGCCCACTTCCTGCGGTGAAGACGGAACCGGCTGATCTCTAAAAGCCGCGCTGCCGCCGCTATATTTACCTGCTTCTGTTTTTCTACTCAGCGCATCAGATACAGGCTTCAAAGGGATGCCCACATAAGAGTGAAGCACGCAGCCGGGCCTTTGAAACCCAACGCTGTTATGTGATGTTGTTGGGGCAACTGTCCATCGTCCCGACACACCGGGGTACAAAACGGCCCCGGGGCAGGGACGATGAGGAGGAACTTTAATTCACTCTATCCTCTAATGCACAGAAGAAGAGATTCAGAGCGAACCCACTTCGGAGCTCGGGGATAAATACGCTGCATCTGGTTTCAATCCCTGCACGTCTCAGCAAGTTGTATATATATATAGATATATATATATTCTGGAAAATATTAAGCAGAATTCTAAAATATTTTTGAATCAGGAAGTCTGTACTAAAACGTACTTGTAAAACAAAAACAGAAAATTCTCACACCGTTAAAGAAAGACAACAAATCTAGGCTCCTCCCCTTTTTTTGCTCGATGTGCACAGATCTTTCCTCGCCCCTGCCAAACTAAGTTTAATGGAAATTTTGTTAGTCACGTTTTTTGCATGAGACCTGAACGCAGGTGATTCGTCTCCTCGGAGGAGGAGGAGGAGGAGGAGGAAGAGGAGGTGAATGTGATGAGAAATAAACGAATCGACCTGAAATTCTGTTTGACCGCCGTCCGGCGTACAGCAGCAGCTAATTAGCTAGCATCAACTTAAGCGCTTTCGCAGCCTTTTTCTCCGCTGCTGGGAACACGGAGCTCAGGCAAACATCTGCATTTGTCCGAGGGCAATTCTGTGTGTCGCAGCAGTAAATTCCCTCTTTTGTTTTTTCCACATGTGCATTCGCCGTGGTGCTTTGCCAACCCGCGGCGCTGCACATTATGATTTACGAGTGCGACTCCTTTTCCAGATGGATGGTTGACTTGTGCAGAATCTTACCTGCTGCAGCTCGGGACACAACTCAGAGAGTTGGAGCAGGTACAAAACCACTCCTCGAACCCGACTGCGTGTGCGTTTTTTTGCCCTCCCGGACCGAGGAGGATAACTTTCAGCGGCGGACTCCTTCTGGAGGATGGGAGGTGTTTGATGTACTTGAGTTTCATAAGAAGCAGATGGTTGAGGGAGTAGAGATATTTCTAGAGACAGGTAAATCAACCGGGCTGCAAAAAGTAACAGTAGTGAGTCTTGAAATATCGCAGCTGCTTCGCGTTTTAACCCGCACGAGTTAGCTTTCCGTTTTAATTAGCTTAGCGGTACATTTAACGAGCGACACCTGCAGACACAGTTTGAAAACGGCTTTAAATAAAGGACGTGCTTTTAACCCCCCCCCCCCCCCCCCGCTGGATGTTGAAAAGCGCATTTGTAAACTCTCTCTGGAGATTTACGACTCGTTTCTCACGCCTCGCCTTTACGATAATGAATGTAACGGCGTGTTTCGTAGAAGAAAGCGGCGGCAGGAAAGAGGATTGGCTCGTAAAATAACAAAAACGGGGCCGCGCCATCGCCCCGTTGAGCCTATCAGCGCTAATTATTCAGTGTCATGGAAAACATCTTGGAAACAGGCCGTCAGCGACTCCACGGCTTCCTGACAGCCAGAAAATCAGGCCCGCAGTGAAAACCCTGCGACACTCAGCTCTGCCTTTCCACTGCGCCTAAATGGGCTCGCCACAGATCCACAGAGTGAGTCGGAATCCAATTTATGCGTCTCGAGAGGATCATCGGAGTTTGTTCGCCATCGGTAGCGGCGAGGAATCTGTGCACGTGCAGCCGTCCAAGCAGGACGAGGCAACGCTCCAAACAAATTTCCCAAAAAGATAATTCAGTGGACGTTATGAACACGTGTGTTGCTGCTTTGGGTTAAAAACGGTTATCCATAAAATATATATTGCAAGAAATGAGGTAATCAGTAAGAAATGAGGTAATCAGTAGCAAGAAGTGAAGCCAAAAAACGATTTTGCTACCAACTTCCATGTTTTTTCTGAGTTTTACGCCACTTCCTGTGTATCAAAATAAAAGCATCTCAACAGAGGACATCAGGATGATATTAAACTCCCTGGTTTAGCTTAGCCTAGCAACATAAATCAATGCATTTTAACATTCTTAATCCATGAATTTATAAATCATATTATTTATCTTGTAATTTATTTTCCTTTTATAACATGAAATTATTTTTTAACTTAAATAAATAATTTAAGCTCCCACACTGGGCTGGCCTTTGCATGACCTTTGGAGGAAGGATTACAGAGATGATAATCTGCTCTACAGACATGTTTTATTTTTGGATGATATAATTTATGGTTTCAAATGTAAAGAAGGAAAAAAAAAATCTACATCCTTTAGTGGCTGAAACCATAAACCGTTTAGAAAAAAGATTTTACGCTGGAGGCATTGTACCCATCAGAGGCTCCTGATCCATAAACTGTTTCACTTTCCCTCACTTCGGTTGCCAGCTGTCCATCCACCCATCTCTCTGTTTATACGAAGCACCGCTGCTTAAGTGCTGCAGCAGGGACGAGAGCCGGGACTCGGTTAGGCCGGTTTCCTGAGTCCTGAATGAGGAGACGTTTGTGGTCGCCTTCCCAGAGGCAGAGCGGGGACCGTCCGGTCTCCTCGGAGTCGCATGAGCAAGCGTCGGGTTACATTTGTGACATGGCTGGCATATCGCGGTGCCCGTTCATTTGGGTGTCGCCGCATTCCACTTCCATGTTGCAGGAGCATAAATAACAGCGAGCATCAAGCCGATAGCCGGTTGAGAAGAAGTTGAGGCATGATTTATATTTTTGCCGCATTCTTGAACCATTAAGTGCAGTTTTTGGGAGGAAATTCCCAATCCAAGCTTTCCCAAATTAAATTATGTCCCCTCTGATGGAATTATGATTGTGGCTATGCTGTACATTGAGATCTTATCATGTTCTCATATTATAAGTTCTCACACACACACACACACCGGTCACTGGCGTCACACTCATACTATTAGCAGGAAGCTTCAACTCATTTCCTGAACACCTCACGAATCCTAATCCAAGGGTGAACGAGCAGCAAAAAAAGGTCTCAAACATGGATGCAGATTATAAACACAAACTTCCAAGCATTCCGGTGACATCAGATCCAAGGATGCACCCAGATTGAGTAGAACGAAATCACCATCGGATTTAATAATTGCGAGTTAAAATAGGTTTTACTGAGAGCAACAAATCTGCATTTTTAGCTGTGCCTTTTATAATGGCCGTTGTGTGTCCCTCCAAACGCCCCATCCTTCACAGGAACAGGAAATAGTGCAGATGGTATGGGTATGTAATGTGTTGCCTGGTTGAAATGCCAGCACTAAAAATACCCGGCTGGAATGCGGGGCTTGGCAGCGGGGGCAGGTTGGTGGCCTGGGCTTTGGCGCCACACTCAGGGCCTATTTTGACACGAGAGGGCAGTCAGACCGAAACCTGAAGCCGGCTCCTTGGTTCAGCACCTCTCTAATCTTCTATTTTGTTGTGGGAGAGTTTTCAGGGGCTCTGGGAACAGATGAGAGGGGGATTTAGAGGTGCTATTCCTGGGGTGCTTGGGGAGAGTCTTCTGAAATGCTTATTTTTTTTTTTTGCATCTAGCAGGCAGCGTTGCTCAGCCGTCTGGTGGATATAAATATTTGAAATAGGTATAAAGACTGCGAGGCATGTACTGCTCAAACCCTCATCCTCAAGTGGTCGTGATGTAAGGACGGAGAAGCATCCGTAATTCCCAGCTCCTCCCAACAGATTCTGAAGCCTTCCGAGGCTGGATGGGATTTAAATAGAAACAGAAAATCTAGTTACAATGTGCATAAGTCTGAAAGGAAGCAGATCGTAAAGAGGACGTGTGCATAGCACAGCCAGACAGGTGCTTAAAAAGATGCCTCCACGTCTCATGTTTGAATTCTGTGGGATCCCACAGGGGTCTATTTTGGGTCCCCTTTCATTCAGTGCGACTTCTATGGGATTCATGTACAGCGAGAAGAATCAAACCCCTCAACCAACAGATTCAAACAAATCCAAGGTCAAAAAATAGGATATTGTCGAAATATTATAACTTCCCAGAAATTATCGATGATGACGATGAGATTGTTGTTGCTCCAGTAAGTTTTTAAAGATAGTCCAACATTAAATTAAGGTTGAATTATGTTTAACTGGTTTGCTCTTTGTTTCGTTCTTTATATTTCCCATATTTTTTTTATAATCGCCTGTTTGACATGTTATTATTATTATTGTTATGACTGACTGACGGCTGGTTGAGAGTTATGAGACACATCTTCAGTATTAACCTCAAGCATCAATGCATCTGTTTTCCATACATTGCTGTAACGTAATTAATCTTCCGCAGCCTGTCAAATAAATGCTGACAAAATGGGAAGCTGTCGTTTTCTTTCATCTATTTCTCCAGACACAAATGTCAGTCGTGAAACCATTACGTGGCGCCCGGAATCCAGTCAACCAATGGTAAACCGTGCACGCCAGACAGACTTGCTGAGCGTGCACACGTCGGCCAAGTTGTAATTTCACTCTCTAGATAATAAATGGATTCACAGTTTATGGATTACGCTGCCCGGGGTGAAACGAATGCCGTCTCGCCGCCTGCGTTTCATTTCCTGCACATTTCTCATTTGCAGCTAAATAACGAGTCACGCATGTCAGCGGCCTTCAACGCCCATCGACATCAACAAATGTCCGTCGCTCTCAGCTCTCCTGCATCCCAGAACCATCGGGACTGATTTACGTTGAGCAGATCTCCGAATCCAACCGGCAGTGATCGCACTAGGCCTTCTGTTTCTTCTTATCATGCTTTTTTTTTCTTACCATCTTATTTCCAGCGTATGTATAGGCTAGCATCGTCTCTGAATCTGTTGAGACAAAGACCGCCAAAGCCTTCCTGAAATCAGTCATCAACAATTCATTGAAATCTGAAAGGACCTTTCTGAAGACTTGCTGGATTAATGCCGCAGATTTCCCAAATTCTCTGGTGAATATATTTATTTTGTGTCACCTTTCTCAGGTCGTGGTTGCAGTCGATGGCGAGGGACAGAAAAGTGTCCTTAGACATCTGGAAATTCTTTTTCCGCCGGTCCTTGGTGAAACTTGGAGCCGCTGGTTTCCCACCACTTCATTGCTCTAGTCTATTGTGTAGCCAGCCTGAGGGTTGACTGTGTAGTACTGGAGACAGGTGCCAGGACTACATCGGTGTAAGCTGCAATAATACTTACCAACTTCTTATTGTCGTCGTCGATCTTTGTGCGCGAGTTCGTCTCCGTTTGCTTGAAGCCATCGCCGGCGAATCGCTTTGCTAGCGCCGCTCGCCTCATTTCCAGCGCAGACTGTAAGTGTAAGTAAATTCTGCACGACTGGAATCTCGCACGGTGCCGTCGCAGATGCAGTTTGCATTTCAATCGGGAGCAACTAGAAAGATGAACAATGCAAAAAATAAAGAGAAAGTCTTGGAGCTGTCGTTAAGCCTCATAACTGCCACCTGCTGGACATGAACGGCGACGTTCGTTGAATAGACACCGTCATCTAAAGAAATGACGCGGTTGAAGCGACTGGATGGAAATAAGTGAAAGGTTTCCCGTCTGGAGGTGCGGGACTGTTTAAAGAGAAACTTAGGTGTCGGCTAAATGATATTAAAAACTCTGCAGACATGTTTGACCTCGGGCTGAAAAGCGGCTTTGATAAATCTTCGAGGTTAATCCAAAATAAGGTTTACTCATTACCGAACATGAATCACGAATGCATGGGGAAAATGGGCCAAACAGACCGAAAGTAAACAGTCAGATCGCTTTTCCAGCTGCCCCTTAACGGTGCCACCTGAGTGCGGTCGGGAAGACGACTTTTCAAGGGGCTGCTCTGCTGGGAAACGGCCCCGAGACGGTCCCACATGCTGCTGCTGATGGGTTTGTCACACAGGCCCGGGTGAGACGGAGCGAGATCCCGAATGGGCCGCATCTGACTTTAATTATCGTAAATATCATGAAACCACAGGAAGTTAGGAGGATCAAATACTCTGAGCTGGCTTAGGGGCTGCTGACGCACAAAAAACGTCCGATGCATGGAGTCACGTAGCCGGAAGACAGGAGGGACAACTGGACTTGTCCCTGCACGCATCCAACTGGACGTTCTTTAGGTCGCTAAATCATCACACCTTCGTTATGACGATGTCATCAGTTCCATATTAGGGTGCAAGTGATTGGTTGATCAGCTGTTTGCATCAAACATAAGAACAGTTTGAATCCATCGATGCAACACAGAGGTCCAAATGATTCCGCTCCTCAATGCGGTCCCTCGTCGGAGACGCATTTACGGATCAGATGTTGAAACGCTGAGCCATCCTTCATGGACTCACTTCAGCAGAACGGCCCCAAAGGTGTTTCTGTTGAGGCCCAAATTTATGTCTGAACGCCCAGAAAAAAGGCTCCAGCAGCTCAGAACCTTCTAGAGTAGCCCCCGAAATCCTGGGGCACTGTTCTGCGGAGTCATGAGTTCAAACTGAAACTGAGTGAAACCCTGTAGAGGGTCAGATGGATTCCATCAAGGATCAGGACATCCTAGAGGAAAATAAGTCTCCATCTGTGACGAAGATGAAGCTCAGGAATCATTGGATGTTCCAAAAGGGACGGTGGATCCCAAGTCCCGGATGATTCCAAAGGTCATCGCGGTCGACTGACTGGAATCGGTAGAACATCTCTGTTGGGATTTAGAGAAGGTTGGCGGCTGAAAGTGCTTCAATCCGACACCACACAATGCTGCCGTCTGCAAAGACGGGCGAAACACCAGAAGAAAGAAAAACAAGTCACGAACCCAAGAGCTGAGCGTCAGCAACAAATGGACGTTAACCACAGCAGGAAATAACAAGCATCAGGCGGGCGCCGCTCCCCCATCCAATCCGGGTTAAGTGGTCTTTGTTCTGCGAAGTGTCGAAATCCTCCAATTGCAAATTGGACCTGACGCTCCGGCGCCTTCGCCCTGACCCTCAAAGCTAAGTGTAACGGCCCTGAAATAAACACAGCCATCATTAAAGCCGTCACAACGTTCGTCCAGAAAGAGCCAGGAGAGGAAAGGCGAGGTTTCCCGCTTGTGTCACCGGAGTGTTCGCGACAAGCCGGTTTGGGAAGAGGATGGTAGAGGAAGCCCCACCCGGCAGAGCAGCAGGGTCACGTTCCCAGGGTGGGGAGAAATACAGAGGGCGTGGAATAAGATGAATACAAGATTTCAATAAGAGCAGCGATAAATGCAGCCTTTAACCAGCAGCAGCACAGATTGGAAGGATAAAAGCAAAATATCAAGAAATTGTCGGCCAATTTATATCCTAGATATTAGACTTCAAAATATAAAACAAGTCTGAAAATATTTCCCGAACCTCGTTTAGTCGACGGTGTATTTACCCCCCCCCCCCCCCCCCTTTCTCCTGCATCCGACCGGAGGACCTGCCCCCCCCCTTCCCAGCTGCAGGTACGGGGTTTGTTTAGGCTCCCTTCGTATCCAGGTGGTTTCTCCATCCGGTGGATGCTGACGAAGAACCTCCAAGCCTCGGGGGGCCTCCTCCCTCCCTGAAGCAGCCCCGGGGCTGGGAAAGCCATCTGCCGGGGCCTCCTCCTCTGAAGGAGGATGCTGAGGAGGCAGTGTCTGCTCCAGCAGTAAGACCGGCGGGCCTCGCTGGCCACACCGATCACATCCTGTAGGACAGCGTCACCAAAGTGGATCCGGCGTCCTTCAGCGGTACCAGCCCGCCGTGATACGAAAGACATCTGGACATCGAGATGCCACAGGTCTTGATGGCATTTTCAGGAATGTCACCAGGAACAGATGATTACATTTTGGTGATGATCCGATCCACGAGAGATTCTGGATTCAGGATCGCTTTGAAAGTTTCGTTAACATTGCAGTCAATGGAGCTTCAACATTTGTTCCTCAATATCTCGGTTGATTATTGGCCGATGTTCATGGGATTTGACGCAGTCATGGAGGGTGGGGGCCTCTATGTCACCAACAAATTTCATCCGGATCGGATCCGGATTGCGGATACTGTCGTGATCCGGATTTTCCCATTTGCTTATAAAACATCATACTTTGTAAAATATGCATTCGATTCACTCACCAAATATTAGAGTCATAAAAGGTAATAAATGTCTTCTGGATCTGATCCAGAATCAGGTCAGAAAATATTTTTTAAATTAAAACCCCATTTATGGATTCAAAGATCGAATCAAGCTGAAGCTGCTCCTGGATCCTGCTGGGACGAACACATTGGATAATAATGTTAAATTCATATTTCCTCCTGTCTGCAGCAGATCCAGCCCGGTTTAGAACATGCATGCTGTTCTGAACGGTCCATTCCAGTCCTGCACTGAACTCTACTGGTTGAACTGGAGTACAGCAACAGGGGTAGAAATGCAAAGGCAAATGCAAAGGACAGGGTGAGGTGGAGAACATTGGGTTGCTGTGGCAACCCCTCACGGGACAAGCCGGGAGTACAGTAGTAGTTTATGGAATTTGACAGTCAAGTAGGGAGGGGGGCGGGGACCTCACATCACTGACTTTCATCCGGATTGCGAGTACTGTTGTAATAAAATAAAAAATAAAAATCCGGATTTTCCCATTTACTTATAATAGAGGCTTTTTCAAAAACAATCATATCATGTAAATCCAGATCACCATGTGGACGGTGTAAATCCAATTAGGAGGGGAATGAGCTGCTTGGCGGAGGTCTGAGTCTCTGGGTGCTTCTTTTTTTTTCGTCTTGTTTGGTTATAAACTGGTAAGAAATATATAATGCCACTAATCCTAATCTCACAGATGAGTAACCGGGATCAACAGATTCCAAATGTAATGATCAGGCCTTATATGGGCATCAGGTGAAATAAAGAAGCGCTGCTTCAGGAATGGAATCCGTTTTCCAGGTCGTTCCTCTTTGCTCCGCGCTCTCTCAGCACGTCGCCCCTCTTAGGGGGGCGTTTTCACTCAATTCTGCCCCTCCGCAGCATCAGCAGCGCAGATCCAGCCTCCGCGCAGACGCCGCCGCTCCGACTCGGCTCTGTGGATTGTTTTTCTTTCTTTTTTTTTTAAAGGTTCGTGACGCAGGATTAAGGCACGCGGGCGGTAAATAAACAGGATCAAAACAAAGCGCGTGAGGATTCGTCTTCCGAGCACGAGCTTCTCCTGGGCCGCACTATTTCGCGTCGAGGAGGACTAAACAGGTACAAACTGAAGGGTTCCCCCCCCCCCATTATTTTCATGCCTCAGCGCACATGCGGATTGACGTGGAGGCCGTGCTTCGCACGTCTGATGTGATTACACGCGTGAAACAAGACATGAAAAGGGGGGGAGAGTGGGCGGGGGGTCGTTCGAACGCGTCTATTGTACGTGAACTCACCACAGTGTCTCGCGGATGTGTACCGTTAAGAGGCTAATTATTTTTAGCTAACCTAGCTAACGCTGGTTCACCTTCAGCTTCGTGATTTACCCGGGTTGTGGAGTCAAATTAAACACGCACGCCGCTCAGTGTGAGCTCACGTCAGCCCCCCCCACACACACTATTATAAAATCATCCAAAAGTTCAACTTCTGCGCGTTTACGTGGAAGCGGAGCTTCGCTGTACAGCTAGCTTCGGTACAGTGACGTTAGCTTAGATGGCGGCATCATTTTTCCTATTAGTACTGGGCTCGCGCGTTGACCGCCACACGCACATACACGCAACATATCCCTCCACCTCACGGCAGCCGTGGGCTCGTTACGGCACACGCACACGTATGTTACGTGTGGCTTTTACAGGCCGCAGCCGTGACGTTCAGGTCAGGTTTGCTGGAGTGAAAACGTCCGGCCTTCCAAGCAGTGGATGTGACGTATGTCGTTTTAAACACGCCAAATCACTTCATGACATGTCCGGAGAACAGCCCGGACGGGCTCGTGCGTCATAACAAACACGAGATCGGCCATGTTCGAAAGTTTATGAAGGGAATAAACCATTAGATCTAGTATAGCTTCATCACGTGACAGCTTAGCATTGAAGTTCTGACACTATCCATAAAAAGATACCTTGAATAAAGTTATAGAAATGTTAAGACACATTAGTTTAGTGTTGTTTCTGTTTCCTGGATCCAGAGCAAGATGTCTGCCAGAGGAGGAAAGAAGAAGGTCACCAAGCTGTCCCGTTCGGCCCGGGCGGGGGTCATCTTCCCCGTGGGGAGGATGATGAGGTACCTGCGCACCGGCACGCACAAATACCGCATCGGTATGGGGGCGCCGGTCTACATGGCGGCGGTCATCGAGTACCTGGCAGGTAGATTCACGCTTCAGTGAAAGCGCCGTTACGTTTTGTTCTTTCTGTTTTTACTTTATGTTAATTATAAATACGCTCAGGTTTGTTTACTCGTCTGTGATTGGGTAGTTTTTTATCGAAACGACTCGACCGAATTCAAGGAAAAAGAAACGCGTTCGATTTTGGAGACAACGCGGATCAAAGGACGCTTGTTTTTAAGACCGTCCTTTGCTCTGCAGGAAGAAATCTCAGAATCAGGATTTTAAAATAAAGCCACACATTCTCGGTGTAGATGAGGAATCCAGATCAATAAAGTAGAGTTTAAGAACGGGAACGCCGTGTCTTCTCTCCTCGAAGCCGAGATCTTGGAGTTGGCGGGGAACGCAGCGCGGGACAACAAGAAAGGACGAATAACTCCCCGGCACATCAAGCTGGCCGTGGCCAACGACGAGGAGCTCAACCAGGTCTGGAGAACGTCGGCATGCGTTTAAAGGAACGGCGAGAACCCGGGCTCTCTGGGTTCCTCCCGCGTTGTCCAGCCTCTGTTTCTGAACCGTGTGCTCCACCCAGCTGCTGCGGGGCGTGACCATATCGAACGGAGGGGTTCTGCCTCGGATCCACCCGGAGCTGCTCTCCAAGAAGAGGGGGGCCCGGGTGAAAGCCGACAGCCAGGCGTCCGTCCCGGAAAAACCGGCCGAGCGCCCAAAGAGCAAGAAAGCCGTGAAAACGCCGAGAAAGGTGAAAGGAAGGCGAGGCCGCAAGCCGAAGGTCAGTGAACGCAGCAGCACGGGGGGGGGGGGGGGGGTGTTCAGGAACAGTTCGCACACGGGGTGACAAAGGAAACTCCTCCTCCTCCTCCCAAGGTTTAACGTGATCTAGTTTTTAAGGCGTTCCAGCCAATAAGGAAACCTCAGCTCTTGGGTTTGTTCGTTTTAGCTGTGAGTGAAATGTGTTTTAATCAGGATGCTTCTCCCCCCCCCCCCCTCCCCCCAAGAAGAACACGGACACGGAGTCGGTACCAAACTCCACAGTGGAAGACGGTCCCGGAGACGGCTTCACCATCCTGTCGGCAAAGAGCCTGTTCCTGGGGCAGAAGGTAACGCTTCAGAGCCTTTGAGGGGGGGGCGGGGGCGGCGGCCGTTTGCTGACGCCGTGTTCCGGTTGTGAATTCACAGCTTTCGCTAACGGAGAGCGAACTCAGCAAGATCGGATCAATAAAGGTGGAGGGGATAATCAACCCGACCAACGCAGAGATGGACCTGAAAGACGGCGTGGGTGAGAGGACGAGGACGAGGACGAGGACTCGCGTGGCTCTCCTTCCTCACTCGTCTTCATCCGGTGCCTTGCTCACCTGCCGCGTGTGTTTGCAGGCAACGCCCTGGAGAAAGCCGGAGGGCGGGACTTCCTGGACGGAGTCAAGGAGCTTCGGAAAGCACAGGGGCCTCTGGAGGTGGCTTCAGGTACGGCGTTCTCTCCACAGGTGTTGAGACCAGGAGCGCCTCCTCCTCCTCCTCCTCTTCCTCCTCCTCCAGCGAGCAAAGAGCAAAACTAGATCAGACAAACGTGAAGACGTTAAAGACGGACGCATGGAAATCAATAAAGTCCGGAATTACAGAGGTCCATTAAAGTAACGACGTTAGAAACAAACCTTTGCCCCCCCCACAGTGGCGGTGAGCCAGGCCAGCGGGATGGCGGCCCGCTTCGTCATCCACTGTAACGTCCCGCAGTGGGGGTCGGAGAAGTGCGAGGACCAGCTGGAGAAGACGGTGAAGAACTGCCTCTCAGCGGCGGAGGACAAGAAGCTCAAGTCTGTGGCGTTCCCCTCGCTTCCCGCCGGACGGTGAGTCACATGACCCGGGCCCGACCACGGCTTAACGTAACGTACCGTGATCCTCCTCCTCTCTCTCACAGGAATGGATTCCCGAAACAAACCGCCGCCCAGCTCATCCTCAAGGCCATCTCCAACCATTTTGTTTCGGGCACCAGCTCCTCCCTGAAAAACATTTACTTTGTTCTGTTCGACAGCGAGAGCATCGGGATTTATCTTCAGGAAATGGCCAAGCTGGATGCCAAGTGAGGATCCGGGGGGGCGGGGCTTGTTCTTCAGGTGGTGTAAATACGTGATGCGTGACATTAACCTTTTTAATGTGGAATCTGTCTCGGTTAAAAACAACAACGTTTGTGGGTGGAGTGCCGTTCGTTCGTGTTCCGCTGTCCCTTCTAGAGTTTGCATTCTTTCTAGATTAGATGATTTAAAGGTTTCCGTGTTTTTACATTCCATGAACAGATATTTTAGGTGGTTTTTTTCTGGCCTCTGTCGTTTCTAAAACATTTAGTTTACTAAGAAACTGTGGTTCATCCTGCTTTGAAATAAAATCCCATGTTTTACACGACAGGTTTTTTCTGTTTTTGATGGTGGCATTTACATAACGGAGGCTTCAAAAAAAAAGAAATCTTATCCGACACAAATATTAAATTTCAATAGACGAATCCACACACAAGAATCAATACATTATATTTATTACATAGTAAAAAGTACTTCACCTTTCACTTCTATATACATTATATTCTTGTAGTCAGTGACGTAGTTGGGAGCCCGGTGCGTCTACATCAGCTGAAGTCCCGCCTCCCGCCCGTCTGCAATAAATAACATTAAACAGCAGAGAATCCCACGAGCAGCTGGAGGCTCCGCCCCTCTCCACGTCACATATTTGGCATTTAAACGGTGAACTAGACATTTAGCGAGGGGCCGCGTCATCGCACACAAGGCACAGACTGCATGCAACAAGGTCACACGTTTCCACGGAAACCGTACTGAAATGCAGGGGGGGGGGGGTCGTACTGCAGAGCTATGAGGGTTTAGTTAATAATCACACCTGTGATGTCACCGGGGGTCACGTGATGCTCTGAACGAATAAAATGCTGATTAACCGACGCTACTGCTTTTCAAAGTAAAATAATTCAACGTCAGCCGACTTTAAACGCGAACCTAGCTCAGCGCTAACGTTTTAAATCATGTTGGATTTATTATAAACCATTTAAGTTTAATCTCGTAACTGCCGCTTCCACCATCTACATTTAGGAATGTTGTAGATCTCCAGTCCACCATGAGGTCAGGTCGGTCGCATCAAGTTAAAATAAAAATAATAAATCATAGATGAAAAACAGGACGAGTGAAAACACGGACCGGACTGACACTCTAAATCAGGAGCTTCAGAGTCGTCCTAGAGACGAGGTGGACATTTCAGGAGCGTCCTCTCCTGTCCTGCGACGTCATTCTGCTAGTCATTCTGTAGTCCCTGATAAATACGCTCCGTCCTCGTGTTGGTAAAGGTTACGGCTCTTTTAGATTATTTAATTAAACTAAGCTTTTTATTTTAAGGTTCTATCTTCAAGAGGGGGAAATGGGCGGAGCTTCACACCTGTTCTTTCTCCCAAGCATAAAACTGCAGTGTGGAAACAATTAGTTTTTACGCCATCAATCTAAAATATACACATAAATGCACGGAGTTTAAAAAACGCTGGAATCAGCACGTAAAATGTCCGCCGTGTGGAATCGCCCTTTACCGCCATCGGATTTATGACAGTATAATCTTCCTCGGGTGACTCCTCCTCCTTCGCTGAAGCTTTGTCCTTATTGGATACGATTATGCTAAACACACAAACAACAACCCAGCGAGGTGTTTCACAGTTTCAGTGACGTCCCCGTTTCAGAAACCTGCCGACAGACCGGATCTCGGGCTCGTAGTCGGGTCCGGTTCTTAAAGGGGCGGCGGCCTCGGTGGGGTTGACGGTGCAGCTCGAGTTCTCTTACTTGACCTCGTCGGAGGGGCTCATGGGTCTGGGATTGGGGAGGAGCGGTACCGGGGACGTGGCTTCGATGAGGGCGGGGTTCAGGATGATTGGCAGGGACATGGGCGGGACCCCCACCTGCAGAGGAGAGGCGAGGGGCTGCAGGATAAGAGGCGATTGGCTCAAGGGGGAAGAGGCCCGGGCGGGGGTCACCGTCAGCGGCACGGGAGGGTTTGGGAGTTGGACCGGAGACGACCGGTCGGATCCTGGAAAACAACAAATAAACAACAGATCGACGGACTCTAGGAACCAATCGGGTCGCTCACGAAGTCGGTTTACCATTGGCACGGACCGGATGGGACTCCTGCGGAGACGCTGGCCTGCTGGGGGGCCGCGTCTCCGCGGGGGGGGCCGGGCCCGGCGAGGGCAGCTGGGTGGGAGGCGGAGCCTCCTGAGGGGAGGAAGGCCGGCCTGCTTGGGGCGTCGGCTGCACGGGATCCGGATCTACGAGTGGAAGACGATGTGAAGCCAATCCGGGATTCGTTTCACGCGCGTCCCCCGACGTCCCCCGACGTCCCCGCCGCGTACCTGCTATCACGGTCTGCTTGAAGAGCTCCTCCCTCAGGTGAGGCAGGAAGCAGACGATCCGCTCCCAGGTGATCTCCCACAGGTCGGAGAATCCCGTCCTGGAGTCGGCGCTGTGGAAGATTCCCGCCGTGTCCATCACCAGCAGCATGTTCTTCAGAGACTCGGGGATGGCCTCCAACTACACGTGCACACACACGCACACACACACACACACACACACACACACACACACACACACAGGGGCAGGAAGCAGCCAATCAGGAGGGCCGGATAAGACTCGAAGCGTCTCGTCTTTCTGACGGCGCCGGCGTTGATGCTCACCAGTAAGTCGCTGGATCCGGCGTGCATGTACTTGTCCATGAAATCCAGGATGGTGAGCCAGAGGGCAGCGAAGGTGGGGAGGGACAGCAGCGGGGACAGGTGCTGGAGGAACACCTGGACAGACGGAGGACAGGACCGCTGCGTGAGACCCGATGGAAGGACGCCGCCGCCGCCGCCGTCGCTCCCGTGTGGCGCCCCGTTACCTTCGACAGCAGCGTGCAGGCTCTCATCCTGGTCTCCTCCATCCCGCCTACGTCTGCGGGGCTGATGTTTTCCAGCAGCTTCGTCAGCAAAGGGAAAAGCACCTGCAAACAGCACGCCGTGAGATCACAGCGACCCCCGGAGGGCCGGGAGGAGCAGACAGGCGGACTCGTTACCTTATTGAAGCAGGATTCCCACTCTGTGGCGTCAAGCGTCTGCAGATCGTGGACCAGCAGCGCCCTCTGCAGGTAGGTGAGGGCCTGCATGCGCACCTGTCGTCTGGCGTCGCAGCACAGCCAAGCGATACCTGTGGGGGGGGGCAGCCGCGAGTCACATGACCTGGAAGCGTTCGTTCGTGGCGGCCGTTACGGGTGACATACATGAGCAGATAGAGAACAGTCCACGTGGTCCTGGTCCCGGACCGCGTCGTACCCTCACCTTGCAGCAGGGGGCACCAGCAGCTGGTCCACAGGGTCTCGGAGTCGGCCTCGATCTTCCTGCCTGCAGCCTCCAGGTGGCGCTGTTCCTCCGCCCAGGAGCTGTAGATGCTGGCGGCCCTGGTGTGTAGAGTGTGCATCAGGTCTAACAGCTACACACACGCACACGCACACACACACACACACACACACACATACACACGCACACACACACACGCACACGCGTTATTACGCCTTCATACTCACTATATATATATATTCTATATAAAACGGCCTCCCTTTGAGGAGCGGAAGGACTTTGATGATGTTTAATGAGAGTGAAGATCAGAAGGTAGAAGGGTAAAGAGCGCTGCTGTACTTACATCCTGACTAACCTGTAATGACACCGTGTGGTAGCTGGCCGGGACGCCCTCGTCCTCCTCCTCGTCGCTATGGGAACGCGACGGACGCCGGTTGGCGGCCCGGCCGCCGCCTCGCCTCGCGCCTCCTCCTCCGCCCTCCTTCTCCCGCCCTCCTGCCTTCCTCCTCAGGCGGGATTTGGACTCGTACTTGTGGCTTTTCTTCTTGTCGTGGTTGCGGTAACCTGATCGATCACATGATCAATAAAAAAAAAGGACGCTTTTGTTTTTGTAAACGCTCCGAATTCTATTTATTTATCTACGCGGACGGTTCAGCGGTGAAATGAAGTCTTTGATTCTGATCATATGGACTCGGCTCGGCGCTAAACGCTACGTTTACTCGCCGTTTAATCGTAACCACTCACAAAGAGACATTTCAGAAAGTGCTGGAAAGATAAACAATCGTGAGTTGTTGCGTGAGTTGCTCGCCTGCAGTCAGGACTCAGGGTTTTCATAATAACTCGACCGACGAGTCTCGATTCTTGGCTCACCGAAGCGTTTAAAAAAAAAAGAACAAAAAATACACCAAAGGTGGGCGGAACCTCGAAAGAACCACAAAGCTGTGGGCCTCGTTCCAAAAACCTGAAACCTCAAATTAACAGAAACATATGAGGTCAGGCCGCAAAAACGTTCCGCCGCCACGGCAGGTAATTTCGCGTAGATGAGCGCCATCCGCCGCCGGGCGCTTTGATCGACCCGCTTGCTTTCGTGCGTTAAGCTCCGTTGAGGGCGCGGATCCAACGGCCCGGAGCGGCGGGAGAAAAACGAATAGCTCATCAGTGATGCCGACGCACAACTGCGCCGCCGCCGTTTCCCCAACGCTAATCCCAACGCTAATCCCAGTCTTACTGTAGATCTCACAAGGAGGGATGAGTGGAAAAAGGAGCGGTCTGACGGGCAGATGACAAGGAGGAGAAAGCCCAGAGAGGTGGAAACTAAATAACAAAGTGTATGGTTGCTATGGCGACACTGTCACCGGGTCTGAACCGAAACGTTCTACGTGCTGAACCCACAACATTTCATTCATTCGCTCTCTCTCAAACAGCACAAAGATCGAACGTTCATCTCCCTTAGCCAGCCTCCCTGTGGGACACCCTGTCTACACAAATCTGTAATGGAGCCGTTAGAATAAAAGCTCCAACGGGGCTGGCTCTCGAGCGGCGGCGGGCGGCCGGCGGCGCCTCACCTCCATTCAGACCGGCCTCCACGAACACCCGGATGGCCCGAACGCACAGCTCGAAGTTGTCGGGGGTGACGTGGGCGGCGTCGCGCACGACGAACGACAGCGTTTCCACGCATTTCATGAGCGACTTGGTGTCGTGCTGGCCCAGATCCTGGCCCACCGTCAGGCTGTACTGGTTGACCAGCGGGTGAAGGGGCGGGCCTCTGGGGGGCCTACCCGTCTCCAGGTCGTCCTTCCCAACCTGCAGGAATCACAAGGGAACGCCAGACATTAGCGTTGACGTGTGATTGAATGCAACCCCCCCCTCGCTGAAGGTGGGCGTGTCCTGACCACGAGCCATCCGCCGCCGGCCACGTCCACGTCCGTCAGGGAGCGAGGGATCCGGCTCTTGCTGTGCTCGGTGTAGACCTCCGTGTCCGAGGTGTAGCCGCGGTCCACGCTCACCTCGCTGGCGTGATGAGGCGGCAGCTCGCCGTCCGATTGGGCGCCTGGAGACACGAGCAGCACGGAGTCAACGGCGTCCACGCCGGGTCCCGCGATCCCCGGGGCGGACGCACGTAAAGACCCAGAGGGACCTGGACCTGCGTCGTTGTCGGCAGCGGGGGAGGCCAGCTGGAACGAGGCGGGGGGTTTCACGCCGGCGCCGATGCACTCCAGCAGGGAGAACAGCGTGTACCAGTCGTCCGTGCAGTGGATGTTCGCCGCGTTGGTCTTCAGCAGCTCGTGAAGGCCGAAAGCGATCTCCCTGCTGACCCGGGACAAGACGTGAGGCTTCATCATCACAGGAGGCGCAGGGAGAGGAGAACCTGAGGACGCAGGGGGGGGGGCGGTTCTTAGGCGTTCGTCTCAGCGCGCGTGCGTCGCTCCCGTTAGCGTGCGGCTGTACCTGCGAGCTAATGTCCTCTCGTCGCAGCAGCCGGATGGCAAGTCGGAGGAGTCCCACCACGGCCCGCTCCACCAGGAAGCAGCTGTCGATGGCGTGGACGCAGAGGCGGTAGAGGTGGTCGCGCACCGTCTGCCACACGAACGCCACGCGGTCGCTACACGCAGAGCACAGAGATCATTAGAAAGCCGCCGACAGCGGGGGGGGGGGGGCGCCATTACTGGCAGATTCTCCATCCCACCGGTTCTCCAGGACGACGCGGAGCAGCATCTCCAAGCAGAAGGAGGCGTCCTCCTCGTCGTACGTCTCGTCGTCGGGGGTGACCGATATCAGAGCCTTCGGGGGGGAGGGGGGAATTATCTCGTGTTAGTCTGTTAAAAGCGAGACAGATGAAGGCGGAGCTCTTTGGTTGCTATTCTGACAGTGATGGCGCCACCGTTGCATCCTGGGAGGTGCAAGGTGCTGCTATCTCTACAACGGAGGAGGGGGGGGGGGTGATGGACGCACCTTCATCAGCTCCTGCAGAGACTCCAGCTGCAGGAATTTGCTCTCGGTGATCAGCTTCTCGGGGTCACATTGCTGGAGAGAGACAGAAACGGAGATTTAGATTGAAACGTATCCAATAAGTCGTCCCGGTGAGTCGCCGCTTCACCTTGATGCAGAGGACGGCGGCCTGCTTGGCGCCTTGGTTTTCCGTGGACGGTCCGCGGAGTCCCGACTGTTCGGCGCCGCTCAGCGTCAACCAGTTGACGAAACTCAAGACCGCCGACTCGCCGCTGACGAGGCGAAAAACAGTCGAGTTTTACTTTAGTCGTCTCCGTTCATTCAGGGATCATCGGGTGGCGTCCGGGTCGTACCGATTCGAAGGCGTCTCCTCTCTTTGGAGAGAAATCTTCCCGTTCGGTTCCACGAAATCCTCGACCTGAGGAACGGAGCAGAAAAGTTTGGGTCTCGAGGAGGGGGGGGGGGGGGCGGGGGGCCCGCTCACATCACCGACAGAACGGAAGGACTGACCTCCACCATGGATTTGGGCAGCAGCTCGGCTCTGAACAGCTGCAGCATGGAGTCCATGATGTTCTTCCAGCCCTCCCTCAGGATGTTGCCGTGGCGATGGGCGAGGTCAAACACGGTCTTGGCGGCCGTCTGCGCCTTACTGTTGCTGCCGAACACCGTCGGAAGGTTTTCCACCGACTGCAGAAGAGAAGGAGACGTTTGTTTAAGGTGGATTGATTGATTGATTGATTGATTGATTGTCGCCGATCCCTTAAAGGCCTCACCTCGCTGCTCAGGGTGGTAAACTTGCAGAGGGAGATGATCAAATTGTCAAAGACGTCGCTGAAGCCGTAGTGAGCCGCGATCATCGCACATTTCCTGCGAAGGCAGAAAGACTTAGAAACCTCAGATCCCATCCAGAAACGCAAAATGACATCACCGAAGAGGAAGAGGAGGAGGAAGCATAGCGAGGAAAGGTCGCCTCACCTGAAGCCGGTGATGGCCTTCTGGATGATATTGTCGTCCAGGCTCTTGTCAAAAACATAAGACAGGGCGGCGATGGTGGGACCCAGGTCATGGTGAACAAGTCGTGGTCGTAGCTCCCGGGCGGCAGGTGGAGGAAGACGCCTTCGGGCGTGGCGCCGCGGTGGAGCAGCACGCTCCACACGTAGTTCTCCTTCACCAACCCCGTCTGCTCATCGGGCATCACGATCTCCTCGCTCCTGCGGAGGAAACGGCTCCTGTTTTTAGTTTGCTTTCATTTGATGTTTTGCCACTTCACCACTAGGTGTCGCCCTTGACTCGCTTAAAACCGACGCAGCTTATCCTGCAATGTTTCACAATGAAAAGCTGAGGAAAAAGCGTCTGTCCAAAAATGTTACTTTGAAATGTAAAC